>NC_036250.1:12947821-12965501 GCF_002742605.1 Olea europaea var. sylvestris | reverse complement strand
TTTACATCATAGATTGTAAATTAACCAAATTGATTAATTTATGACAATATTTATCTTAAGAAAATAGAAAATTAAAAAAAAAAACATATTAAATATCTTTTAAGAACAATTTCAATTGTAATACGAATGCAAATGGGTAACATAAATTGTTTCTTGGCTTAATGAGGGAGAATTTTTAGTGGAAAATAAACTTTACAAGAGGTTTTTAAGCCCTTGTTTGACCGTCATTTTTTTTAAAAGAATGAGCTTTTGAATAGTAAATTTTTGGAGAATGTGTAATAAAAAAAATTGCAAAAATTTTTAAATTTACGTAAAAAAATATTTTATTGTAAAAATGTGTGGTTGAAAATAAATATGAGAAAAAAAAATTTTGAAAGAATGATTTTTAAACAAGGATTGAATTTTTTGGAAAGACACTAGTACGTGTCTTTATATAATTTTTATACCTTAACAAGCGTATTTTCTAAAACAAAAAAGAAAATTTCAAGCGGCTCGAGCCATGTCAAACCTAGAGCAGTTTGATATAGTTTTACAGTTTAGTTTATCACTCGTTAGTAAAAAAAACCTTAGTATGTGATAAATAACTGGTGCCTACATTGACAACGAAGTCCATTTTTCAAAACTGCAATTTTTTGTCCTAAACAGACCGTTGAAGAAGATAAAAAAAAAATAAACATAAAGAATGTAAATAGCATTTTTAGATCAGGAATGTTGGGTTTTTTGATACTCAATAATTCCGGGCGATGATTTAAAATAGTTATCAAATTATTTATTGACACCAAGGACTTGGCTCGACTCGGAGACGAACTACATTTTTGGATGGCTCGGATTTGGGTTGGATGATTATTTGGTTAGTTGGATCATTTAGTGATTAATATGGTGTTGAAAATTAGCCCATTAGTTTAGGTTAATTGATAGCCCACTTAGTGAACCCTAGGCCCAATTGGAGTGACCTAAACTATACATATATATATATATATATCCATCTATTCCAGTAGTTTTCTGTGTGGGTGATTGAACGTGCAATGGTGAGTGAAAGGGGGCAGTCGGTCTTGGGGAAAAACGGAGAGAGATTTTCCACCATTGTTGTCCATTCTTTCTTCCACCATAGTCACCACCGCGTGTCTTTTGTGGACACTAAATAGAGAGCCACCGGAGAGTCAAAGAGGGCTGTCCAAAGGTAAGACGAAAGTCTTGGGTCGAGCCGAGGTAAATTGGTATTCGTTTGATTGTTTTCTAAGCCTGGAATCAAGATTTATCAAGGGATTTTAATGACAAATGGTATCAGAGCTTGTATTGTTGATAAATAGAACAATTTCAATTGTAATACGAATGCAAATGGGTAACATAAATTGTTTCTTGGCTTAATGGGGGAGAATTTTTAGTGGAAAATAAACTTTACAAGTGGTTTTTAAGCCCTTGTTTGACCGTCATTTTTTTTTAAAAGAATGAGCTTTTGAATAGTAAATTTTTGGAGAATGTGTAATCAAAAAAATTGCAAAAATTTTTGAATTTACGTAAAAAAAATATTTTATTGTAAAAATGTGTGGTTGAAAATAAATATGAGAAAAAAAAAAAAAAAAAAAAAAAAAAAAAAACACAAAGAATGTAAATAGCATTTTTAGATCAGGAATGTTGGATTTTTTGATACCCAATAATCCCGGACAATGATTTAAAACAGTTGTCGGATTATTTATCAGCACCATGGACTTGGTTCGACTAGGAGACGAACTACACCTTTGGATGGCTCGGGTTTGGGTTGGATGATTATTTAGTTAGTTGGACCATTTAGTTATTAATATGGTGTTGAAAATTAGCCTATTATTTTATGTTAATTGGTAGCCCACTTAGTGAACCCTAGGCCCAATTGGAGTAACCTACACTGTACCTATATATATCCATCTATGCTAGTAGTTTTCTGTGTGAGTGATTGAATGTGCAATGGTGAGTGAAAGGGGGCAGCCGGTCTTGGGGAAAAAGGGAGAGAGATTTTCCACCATTGTTGTCCATTCTTTCTTCCATTGTAGTCACTACCGCGTGTCCTTTGTGGACACTAAATAGAGAGCCACCGGAGAGTCAAAGAGGGTTGTCCAAAGGTAAGGCGAAAGTCTTGGGCCGAGTCGAGGTAAATTGGTGTTCGTTTGATTGTTTTCTAAGCCTGGAATCAAGATTTATCAAGAAATTTTCATGACAAATGGTATCAGAGCTTGTATTGTCGATAAATCTGTGATTTTTGGGGCTAAAAATGGGCTGGAAGTGGCTAAAAATCGGTCTGGAAAATAAGTAGAAAACTAGACGAAATCTAGACATTTTTTTTTTTTGCATTTTCTGGTGAAACCAAAAAGATTTTGGCGAAACGGACACCAGTGGTAGACTGTGCAGGCGGAGTCGAAGCCAAAAAGGTTGATAGGTCGCCGGTGCCATGGGAATGCCGGCAAGGCGCGTGAGGGCGTATCATGAAGAATTCGACGACAACGTCCTCGGACAGAATGTTGCTGATGATGTGATGAACCCTGCAGTGTTTTCTGATTTCAGTTTGGAGCAATACAGTGAAAGTTGGAAGATTTTACCCTTGGACGTTCGGGTGCCGGGTGCTGTTTTCGTGTTACTGTAGTTGCTGTTGACTTTAGAATGAACGGTGATGATTCTAAAGTGGTTATTTCGCGTCTCTCGATATTTACAGACCTTCATACGTGGTCCGCTTGGTATTATATTCTGTATTTTATTATTGCAGTTAAAATTAATATGTAGGTTAATTATTTATTTTTCGCATTAGACGTCATTGTGTGGGCGACGTTATGTTTGTGTTACCGTGAAGGGGTAACCATTGCCTGTTGTTGAACCTAGAAATTACATGTTAATTAGTTGCCTTAAATTATCTGTGAATTTGTTACCAATTTTTCTACACCGTTAGAATTACATGTGACTTTAAAAAAGTTTACTTGACTATTTTGTGTGAATTATCTGTCAATACTTTTGCTTGTGGTCATTATTTGGTATTGTTGGCATGTGTAGGTCTAAGATAAGTGGGAAAGATATGAGATGTTTTAATTATGGTAAAATTTAGACATAGTTGAAAGAGATTGTCCTAGAATGATAATAAAAGGAAATATGAGGATAGAGACGATACGAATGTGACTTTCGAGTCGAGTAGTGATCCTAGTGAGGTTTTATTGAGAGAGTAAACTTGGTTACTGCATTGCATCTTTATGTAATCCTTTTTGCATTTATGTGATCACTTAATCCTATTGCAATGCTGATATGTTATATTTTCAATATGTTTGACGTGTGTACTTGCATGAATTAGAGTGATTTTATTACTTTGCGTAATATGTTTGCATGCATAATGGGTTGAAATTTATGGCATACTTTATTTGCTCTGTGAGTGGTGTGAGAGTGTGGTAGTGAGAAGAAAGTTAGGGCAAGCTTTTTCTCCTTTATCTTTGTGAGCCTCTGTGGTTTGTGAGATTATGTGGCAGCCATGTTAGGGTCATATTATTCCTCTTTGTGAGCCTCCTTTGGGAGCGTTGTGAAGTAATCGACTCTTTCTTCGATTTTTCTTTGTGAGTGTCACCTTCATCGTTTTCTTTGTGGATTTTTTGGAACTTTGGTGATTGGAGTAACCTTTTGTGGTCACCGAAAGGTGTAGATTTGCCATAGTGAGTTTGAGATACATTAGCGGTGAGTTGTATGTCTTTCTGTAAGGTGGAGTATAGATGCCTAGGGGTACATTGTGGTTTGTACTGAGGGATGTAGAGTATAAAATTTGGATCATGAGTGAAGATGTGATCAAATGTATAGAATTCTTTATTTGTGAAAGAGACCTTGTACAGGTGGAGTGTGAGAGAGGCACTACTATCACTTCTGTAAGGTAGAATCCCATTATCCACGTAGGTTGGGAGAAGTGATGTGGTGATAGAGGATTATCCCGAGAGTTTAGGATCTATTGTGACTTGTCAGTTAGAAATGAGTTCAGTGATTGGTTTAGTGAGCATGGTGGGCGATGAGAAAAGATATGTGTTCTCGAGGTGTGAGCATCACGGAATGGGATAGGATAAGTGTGGTGAAATCTTTCCTGGAGTCACTTATGTATTTGTTGCATATGTGTTTAATCGTGTGCTGATTAACTTGGTGTTAATCTTTAGTTCTGTGTGAACGTGATTTTTTTAAAAGATCTGTGCAGTATCCTATATAATATCTTCATCGCATGATTATTTGTTCACTGTGATACTTGTTCCTACTTGGGTGTTTATAGAGGAAGTATAGTGTGTGTTTCGATTCGAAACACGAGGTAAGATCTGAGATACCAATTTTATTGGATTACCTTGATTGTGCAAGTTTGAACTTTGTGTTTTGGTTACTTGCAGATTATTGGGCAACAAGGTAGAAATTGTTGAGTTTTTTGATACTCATTAATCTTGGGCAATGATTTAAAACGGTTGTAGGATTATTTATCGACAACGTGGACTTGGCTCAGCTCGGAGACGAACTACACTTTTGAATGGTTCGGATTTGGGTTGGATGATTATTTGGTTAGTTGGACCATTTACTGATTAATATGGAGTTGAAAATTGGCTCATTAGTTTAGATTAATTGGTAGCCCACTTAGTGAACCCTAGGCCCAATTATATATATATATAGTGAAAGGGGCAGTCGATCTTGAGGAAAAAGGGAGAGAGATTTTCCACCACTGTTGTCCATTCTTTCTTCCATTATAGTCACCACTGCATGTCCTTTGTGGACACTAAATAGAGAGCCACCGGAGAAGCAAAGAGGGCTATCCAAAGGAAAGACGAAAGTTTTGGGTCGGGTCGAGGTAAACCGGTATTCATTTGATTGTTTTCTGAGCTCGGAATCAAGATTTATCGAGAGATTTCCACGACAAGAAAGTTGTCTTTACCCCCAAAGCACTCATATACAGTAGTCTCTTTTCATTTATCAGACCCCACCTACCACCAATCCACATTTAAAAAAATAAATAAATAAATAAAATTGTAAATTTAGTAAATGGTGGTCTAAAATTGGATGTAAATTGATATCTTTAAAACCACTTTTGCATCCTTTTTTACATCACAGTGGGTCTAAATCCAAATTCTATTCCAATGAGACCTATATCCACCCACATGTTTATATCTTTTCTTACATTTCTTGTCGAAAAATGTAATTTACATCTCCTTTACATCTCTTTATTGGGGTGGGGGGGGGGAGAGAGAGAGGTTTTCGACCACTTTAGAAATCTAAATCTCTATTTTACACCATTATGGAGATGCTCCATGTTTCCAATTAAAAAAAAACTCGGAGGGGCGGGATAGGGAAAAAAATTGCTTCAGCTTTTTCAAATAAAAAAAAAAAAAAAAAAAACGTAAAAAAGAAAGGTGTTTTCATTCGTGACTCTTGACACATATTTCTTAACATGAACTGGTGAGATTTGTTTAATTTTAACCAGAAAAGAAAAATAACTACTATTACAATGTAAAAAATAACATAGAATTAGTTTGTCAATGTGGGAAAAAAATAAAATTGATGAATGGCCATTGTGCATCAACTGTTTATATAGAAGTCTCATAAAAGTTGGCTCTTGAATTATGAAAATCATATTCTTTCAGGAAAAAAATTGCATATTTGGTTTCAACTTATTGTTCAATGTGCAAGTTGGTTCCAAAGAATTCATTACAATGGAAACCATCTAAATTAAATTCCATTAAATCATAATGTTCCTCGTACAACCAAATTGTGAAGGAAACAGGTGTCAAGGCAAAAACTTCAGAGCATAACACTTTTAACACTTTCATTTTTCATAAAAGTGGTCATGTGAGGATCACCTAACGATTTAAGAGTTCGGAAGGTTTCTGTCATTAAGAAAACTGATTATGAAACTACTATATAAATAGGTCAATAACTAATTTATAATTCAGGCTGTAGGTTGGGACCAACAATGAAATTTTTCCTTCTATCTATGGTAATTGAATTTTCAGTCAAACAACTAGAGTATTAAAGGCAAGTGATTCGGTCACGAAATGTCTTGAAAGTTAAAATTACGAAGTAAGAGAGTCCTCAAGAGATTTTATATTTTTAAATAACATATTTTACAATTTAAAGAATATCTATAAATATATTTTGCAATTTGTGCAACCGGGGTTGACAACCCCTTCAAAATAAGGGGAGCCCACGCTTTTTTATTCATTGTAGGTACCTCATGTGAGAGGTTGTCAACCTAAATTGTACAAATAGCACAATCCTCTATAAATTTAAAGAGAGAAATTTTTTAAGTATTCCAACATACTCTTTATATATAACACTTAATTTTACTACTTCCAAAAATATTTATTAATTTTCCTATCTTAAAAATTTTCACTAGATTCCTTTCAAATTATTATATTATTATTCATTATAAATTGAAATACTTTGAATGCATTTAATTAAAAAAAAATTTGGAGCATAATTTTAAGCGTTGACTCTTTAAAATAAAAGGTACCGTAAGTTTAAAAGCTTTTTGGAGATGATTTAGGAGTTTTTAGAGCAAAATTTTGCCCCCATATGGCCTCCATTTTTTTTCAAATTTTAATGCTCAGAAGAGTATTTTTTTTTTTTAAATGTATGGTTGAAAAAGAATGAAAAATTTTCGATTTACGTGTAATATTATTTTATAAAACATTGTGTGGTTAAAAATAAGAGAGAGAAAAAAATAAGAGAGAATGAAGGTCAAAGAGGGCTTTATTTACAGCACGGGATGGATTACAATTCCCAAGTGTGCTTTACGACACACAATATCTTCAATGCAAGATCAAGATCACATGTGAGTGCAAAGATTGATCGTACTTGCAACAAGGATTAGAAAGATCAAATATTGGAGATAGAGAACATAAAGTTGGGTTTGTCATGTCCAACTCTCTGTCTCTTGCCATGGATAAAATGCAAGTTCTGTGTTTATATTTGGAAATCTTTTCGACATTTTTTATCTGTTCATTCATATATGAACCATACTTCTCTTAATTAATTTCTGTCGATTATTAAGATGGACTTGTCACTTCAAGATATGTGACCACTGTTTGACAATCATTATTTCAAACTCTATTTTAAATACTCATTTTCAACAACGCATTCACAAAATAAAATATTCTATAAAAGTGGATCTTAAAGGCCTCTGATAATCAATTCTAGAAAATAGTCAAAACCCCTCTGTGAACTATAGGTACACGGTCAAGATTACTCCGTGTAGAATAGAACACGACAAAGTTTCACGAGGTGCCTTTCTTCTTGGCACAAAAAGAGATACCGTGTGGCAGTAGTCTGCTCCGCTAAACTACCTTTCGCCTTTTCTCGGTCACGTTGGGACGAAAGAAAATTTGATTACAATTTTGTAGGAAACTTACAATAGAGAATTTGAAATCATTGAAATTAAATTGAACATTGATTGATGAAAACTGAACATTACAATTGATGAAAGCAAAAAATTACAATTGCTGGTGCAAGAGGCGGACACCAGTGAACTTAAAAGAGTTTTGAATTACTAATACCCCCTATAATAGCATTTGAAACAAAAATCTAAGTGACAGGAGTAGATATTTAAAAAACGAGGAATCATACTAAATGTTTACTAATATCAGAACTATTTTACAACTGAAATAACTATTACAATAAAAAGAAAATTACAACTTAAATTTGAATTAATATTTACAATGTGCGATCGAAGTTGGGCAAATTGCGACTGCGATAATGTCTAGGGGCTAAATAAAGCTGCGATTCTTAACACCAGGGACCCTCAATGAATTAGAAGAAATATATAATCATAAGTAGTTTTCTGATCGATTTCAATATCGTGTCTCATATTCCAATTTATAAATGTACCATATACAATTTTTGAAATTTCACATGTGTTATATTAAAAGAAACTTTCATGATAATCATATAATTGAATAAATAATTTACAAAGTTGCACATAATTTAATAATAGAAAGTGCTATGTATACACTTACGTACACATAGCATTACACTCCCCTTACATGAAAGAGGTTCACATACAATAAAACATTTGTAGACCCCCTCTATGTGAGGGGGGGTGTAATTTATTGTGTATATCTCATGGTGTACACATGGATTTATCCTTTAATAATATACTTAATTTCTAAATGCTTTGAAAATATTTATGTTTTTTCACTCACCAAGTTGTAGATTGATCACGATTTTAATCTTCTTGTTCCCTCTTCACATCCAAATAGACATCTTGCACCCGTCCAAAGAAATCATATCTCTTCATCAAGGTGCCTTAATCATTTTTCTTACCATTAGAAATAATAATTTAGCAATAGGAGCTTGATTTTTTTTTATTTTCAATCTCTTAATCCCAAATACAATCACTAACAATATATATACCTTTATATAAATTATTTTAACACCTAATCCTCAATATTTAACACTTAATTTGGTTTTCATAATCAGCAATTAGCCCCAACAAATACCATTTATTTATAATAGTTCTCATGAAATTATTTTACTTCAACTCAAGTCCTCTTTTGACATTGAATTGACCAAATATTTTCTTGACTTTGACTATAACATGTGAAGTGTGACACATAAACCTGAAACTTCTCTATACTTACATAATTACTTTATTAAAGATGTTTTTTCTTTGAAAGACACTATATGTACAGAAAATGATTAGCCAGAAACCTTACAGAATACTCACAACACCTGGGGTGGGTAGTTTAATTTTTTGAATATAAAACTCACATGGGGTGGGCCCCATGTGAGATTTCTGGTTTTGTTCTATATGAAAAAATTATGTACATGCAGAATTTTTCTTTTTCTTTCAATAAAACAAGTCATACAATGCGCAAGCTCATTTTGCCATCACGTCACAATGTAGGGTGTGTCTGAAATTCTCGAAGCAAGATACGTTACCAATGAAGGCAGAAAGAAAAATGGCAACAATGAGGTCATGAACCTATTCCTGCATTAAGACCCGGGCTATTTTCCTCTAAAATACAAGTCTAAGTAGGGGCTAGACATGAGTTGATTGAGATCGGTTCGGTTCGGTCCGAATTTTCGGGTATTTAGTAAGTAGAACGTCGGATCAAGATTTAACTATGGAAACTTCGGGTTTGGTTCAATTCGGTTCTGTTCGATTTTTGAATTCCGTACAATAATTAATTCTTCCATTTACAACAACGCTACATTAATTAAACTGTGACATGTTGAATCTTAACTTTTATAAAATAACGTAATTCAATCTCATGATATCTTTTGCGCATATCTTTGTTAAGTTCTTCATAAATTTAACTGTTAAAATCACAAAAGTAGAAAGTTAGCGAACTCACAATAATGAAAAGATGTGCAGTCGAGCTTCCAATTTAATTTCTCCAGAACGACAGAAAATGATAAAATAAGAGATTTAGATTAAACTTAGGTCAATTTTAATAAGTTGGCTTAGTTGGAAATTAGAAATAGAAAAATCATGTCTTGGGTTTGGGCTAATTAATTAGCAATTTTATTTTTAAAAAAAATAAATAATTTGATTTATTAAAATTAAAAAAATTAGAGAGATTCGGTTCTTGGTCTAAAATCGAGAACTGAACCGAACCCATTGGTTCTCGATTCAAATACCTTATTCGAGTATTTAACTTAAGAAGAGCCATTCGGTTCGATTTAGTTCAATTTGGTTCCGGTTCAATTCAATTCGGTTCAGAAGTTTTGTTTAACCTTACTGTCTAATGTCCCTTGAAAACCAAAAATAAAATAAAAATAAAAAAGTGAGGCAAAAAGATCTTCAAACTAGCTCAAACTCTGTTGCAAGAATCATCATAAGACATCATTTGACTTCAATATTAAATTATTAATGTCGTCGACCGCTACATTTCTATATATTTTATTTTCCATCTAACATATTTCAATTGTCTCTTATGATTCAACTCTCTGTGAATGAATCGAGGGTTTCATCGACTCGGGCTCTTCGTATCAAATGATGAGCCCGAGTCAAGCAGGGGTGAGATCCAACAAATTGAGCTCGTGAGCGACTAGTGGACATGCGCCAAAAGTTCACGAGCAATGAGCCCAGGCTCATAAAAAATGTGAAGAAAAAGGTTGAGATTTTTCAAAAAAAATAAAAATCGGGCTCGTGGCTCGGCCCTCCCATTTTGATAGTGAGAATGTATTTTGAAATAGTTGATTGATGAAAAATGTGTAATTAAGAAATAAGAAAAAGTTTTAGTTTTGCGTGTAATATTATTTTAGATCCTGTTTGATTCACATTATTTGAAAAAAAAAGTATATTCTTAAACAGTGATTTGACATCATTTCAAAACACATTCTTCAATAAAATAATATTACAAGCAAATCCAAAAATTTTCTTTATTTTTTAATCACAAATTTCCATCAATACACTATTTAAAAATGCATTTTTCCCAAAATAATGTGGCTCAAATAAGAGTTTATTGAAAAATATGTGATTAAAAAGAAGAGAAAAAAATGAATTTTGGAAAAAATGGGTATCAAACAAGGGTTTAATTAATGGTTATTCATGTCTAATCACTTGTGTCACCACGTCAATATGCATTAGAAGCAAGAAATCTCGTTTCTTTGGTATTATACAACATGTTAATAAAAATATAACACACAACTTCAACTATAAATCTTCGATACTTTAGTGACTTATTTTTGGATATAAAGATTTTTTTTGCTTAAAAACGTTTCAAGATCATTTAATTTTTTTACCTTTTAAATTAAAAAAAATATATTTTAATGTAAATTATCTTTTGCCGTCAAAATAAGATTTATTCCTAACATCCACTAGTATGAAAATTATTTATTTGGTACCATTGATAAAAAAAAATTAAATGAAAAAAAAAAGGTGACCGTAAAAAGAGGAAAAAGAAGCGGAATGAACCATACAGGGGCGGACCCAGACCATCTGAACTGTGGGGTCAAAATTTTTTTTTCGAACAACGTATCATGAAAAAAAAGGAAAAATCGGTTGTTTGTTGTTCATGTTCGATATGTGCACTTTGGAAAGAAATCGTTGGATTATATGATATATTTATGGACTAAATAATGGATATGGACCATGTGATATGGATATAGATTTAGAATTTGGACTTTTTGGGACAAAAAGTTAAGTTTTCAGCACAAAAAAAAAACAGAAAATTAAGTTTTCAACACCCAAAAAAAAATAAAAAAATAAAATAAAATAAAATAAAATTCCAGAAAACTGTGGGGTCATTTGACCCCACATGACCCCATGTGGGTCCGCCCCTGGAACCATACATAGTGGAATGGAAGTATTCCTCTTATAAATTCATACAACAAATCGAGTTGACAAATGGCTTAGAGCACATATAATTGTCCAGCTCACTATATATGTATATCATATCTTCCTAGGAAAATATTACAATTTTGATTAATACTCAAATAATTCTTCAAGTAACCCTTATTTAGTTGCCTTTGTCGTGATTATATTGGTAAAAGATTAACTGAAGGTCATAAATCATTTGACCTCCTTAGAATATTAAAAAATTTGAATGGTACACAAATATTACAATTTCCAGCAATACCCAAATGATATTTTCAACTATATTGTTAAATCATGTATCATATATGTCTAGCATGTTTAGCTAAGCTAAAACTTTTATTTAAAAGTGAAAAAAGTCAATTTAAAATAAATATTTATTTAACTGTGAATGTTAAAAATGAATTAGTTACTTATTTTGTAAAGAAGTTACTTTTAGAAGGTAACTTTTAGTAAGATACAAATATTTTGGAACAAAAAATAAAAGTAATTTTTTTTCAAGCTCAATCTTTAGGCTAAACTACTTCTAAGTTCTAATTAGCGTCTCGTAATATTGTCATAACATTAATTGTTCTTTTGTATAAATTATAGCACCTTACCTAGGACCGAACAATAAAATCGTCAAATCGCAAAATTAAACAAAATTCACTTTTTGAAATCACTGGTATGGGTCCACATAGATTCGTCAACATTTTGATTTTAAATCGAACCAAACAACTTTGAAGTGGTTAGGTTTTGGTTTCAATCTTTGTATGTCAAGTTGTTTTAAAAAATTAAAAAATAAAATAAAATTTTATCCAACCCGATTAAAACTAAACACAACCCAATTAAAAGATACATCCATATTATACATGACCAAACTAAAACCCAAATACCTAAATTGACAATTATTCTTCTTAAATAATGAATTAAATCATACTCAAATATCTACCAATCATCACAACTCTGAATACAAAACCATCAAGTTTGGTGAAGTTTTGAACAATGTTGCTAAACCATATTCGTCGACAATCCACTATAATTGAGTATTTAATTAAATCTAAATTTTAATTCAAATTCACACATTTCTTTTTTCATTTACTAATAATTTTGTTGAATATCGCCTAAAATTTCAGGCTAATTTATTAAAATTTTCTTATTTTTTGGTAATTATTTGTTATATTTTATTGATAGTTGTTTTGTTTCATTTTGTGCTAGGTCCCTCTAAATTTTTAGCAAACAATAATTTTTTTGTTTATTTTCGTCTCAATTTCCTAGAATGATTTGGTGGATTATTTAAATGATCATTATGAAAATTTGACCAATGAGCATTTCGATGTATTACGTAGATAGAAATAAATGCAAATAATAAAAGATAGTCCCTCAAATTGTTAAAGATGTATTAGCTATTCAAATATCCATAATTATTTCTGAGTCTCAATTCCTTACTAATGATTGAATTTTTTGATTCATTTAGAAGTTCATTGAGTGAAAATATGGCCGAGGCCGTAATTTGCCCTAAAAATCGGTTGCATAGTAATAAGGAACCGATAGTTCGTCAATAGTTGGATGAGGTATAAGCATTGGCCATTGAATGATTCACAAAAAATTGTATTTAGAGCCTGTTTGGGAGTGATTTTGAGAATTGATTTTTTGACCGTTAGGAGAAAAGTGGGGTCCACCTGTGAGAGAAAAAGTCAAATATGACGGCTGAAATAGTGAAATAATGGTCAAAAAATCAATTTTTCTATTCATTTTCTTTTGTTAATTGTTTTATATTATTTAACTATAATAAAGGAACGCATATACTATATTATTATCTTTACGGAGATAGTGATCAATGTAGTATAATTGTAGATGTTGAGCCACTTAATATCGAATAAGATGTTAAAATATTTATTCGTCTTGCATTATTATGGTTAGAATTATAGAACCTTGATTTGTAACATTTTTTAATGATACTATTTATGTTTTAACGTGAAATTTTAAACTAACAATTGTGCTTTAACTTATTCGATACTTTTTTTGTTAAACTGTGATTTTAAATCAAATCAAACTTAAAAAAAATGGTTTGACTTGATTTGATCTAAAAATTAAAATGGTTTGGCTTGGTTCGAAAAAAATTCAAACCATTTTAAGTGGCTTAATTTTAAAATTATTACAAATCATCCAAGCTGAACCTCGTTCACTACTAACTTTGTCGGCTCCCTATTTACACTGAGTGAGCTAATTATAAAGAAACTTTTAAAATGCCATCATCTATTTTAAAAGGAAAGCTCTTCGAATACTCTTTAAAAAAAAATCCTAATTTTTATATAATTTTGAAATAAATCCATAATATTGAAAACTATGATAAGAATTGCACTTCGTAGTGGGTTTTGTTGCGTTGCTTGCAAGCACTAATTTGATTGTAGGCTTCAACTAAAAGTTAACATAATTGAATGCTTTAAAACCTTATACTACTATAAGCAACAAGTGATTAGAGATAGAATTAATGTTGAATAATTTTTAAATTAAAAATTTACTATACAATGTTATTTATTTTTGTTATAAAACGTCCAAAAACTTTTCTTCCCACTTTTTCTGTATAATTTTTATCGTGTTTTTCATTTTCATTCCGTTAATTCATTCTAAAGCATGAGGGCCCGTTTAATTGCAAAGATGAAATTGAATTGAAGTGAAAACGAATTTCAGGGAATTGAATTGCCTAAAAATTCTTTTCCTGTGAATTGTAAATTATTGTGTTTGATTGGTATAATTTTTCACGTGGAAAATGTTGAAATAAAAGTATTTTTTGATGTTCATTTAACTTTGTTTAACATGAAAATTGTCGATAAATGTATGAAATTTACTAGTATTGGAAATGAAATTTATTTCCATTGTCAAAATAAAAAAAAATAAAATAAATAAATATTCAAGAAATTCAGCTATCTTTGGGTGTTCGTTTGGCTTTGTTTTACATGAAAATTGTCAATTAAAAGAAAATATTTTTTTACAATAATTTTTAGAATTTGTTTCCATTAACCAAAAAAAAAACGAAAAAAAAAATTGCTAAAGTACCCGGGAAAACCAATTCCATGAAAATATGGAAAACCACACTTTCCAAAACAATCAAGAATCGGAATTCCATAGAAATAATTGTGCTATCAAACAACAACAAAATAGAAAAGATGGAATTGGAATTCCATTTCCATGTAATTCCATACTATCAAACACTACCTAAGTGTAAAAGATAATTGAGTAGATCAATTTAGTGAAGAATTTTCTATTTATGGAAATTTAGGCCACTCTACTCAAAATTTTCGAAGTCGCTATTAGTGTCCTCTACCAAAGCAACAGTCAATCAGATTTTGCACGCCCAAGGTTTTCATGGCTAGATAAAGTCATGAGTACAAAAAAGAAGAATCTTCAGAGGGTTGGGGCCGGCGCACCCCAATGTCGAGGCGCCACCTCAGTGTTGGCACACACACTTCCGAGGTGTGTGGTGAGCCACCCGCTGAGGTGGTGCACCTTCATAGGACGGTCGCACTACCACGTGGCGCGATTGTCCTACTAAAAATTCTCTCATACAGAAAAATGTTGACAGAATTTATACTGATGCTGACATGGTAGCGAACAATTGGCCTTTTTTTTTCCTCTCTCTCCATTTTCCATTGATTCCACGCCATGTGTTGTTTGTCAAAATTTTCTGTACTTGTAGCATGATTGCATTTTTTAATAGCAAAATGATAGAAAGTTTGAAATTGCATCAACACATTATAAGCACGTTGTCCATATCTTGCCTTTAAAATTGATTTGTAAGGAGACCGTGTCAATATACTTATAAGTTAACAAATAAAGTTTAACTTCATGCTGTGAGGTTTGCTTGTTTTATTTAAAAATAAAATAAATAAATGATAAAGAAGGAGCCACAATTACTGTGTAAGACTCATAAGTTATTTATTTTGACCCACAAAAAGTAATAAGTTTCAGTACTTTTAACGTACTAAAACATGTGTTTAGCAGTTTCGTTATTGTCCTCTTCAACTGATATCACTCGTATTTCACTTAGTTGACTTCATAGAATTAGACTTTCTACTAATGACTCTTTCGAAGAGAGAGTTGTCCCTAAAAAATGTCTAATACCAATGTTTAAACACATTATTAGTAATTAATGTTAAAATTCGCTTTTAGAAAGGAGCATTCAATGTGCTTACAAGCCAAGTTTTGAATTAGCAATGGACAAAAAAATATTTATTAGAACATTTCGAGCCTTTTGGCGAACTTTCTTAGGGAATATTTTTTATAAAAAAATGATAATAAAAATAATTTAATGAAGTAAATGATCACCAACAGAAATTCTATCGACTACGTCAATGGTATTATTGTCGGTAGTTCTAAGTAAATGATTGTCAAAGATATTACTATCGATAATTCTAAAGGAAATCAATACTTGTAGGTAAATAAAATATAATTATAAACAAAAATACCATCAAATCTTTGTCAATGATTACCGATTTTATTGTCGTCGATAATCACTGGCGGTACTTCAATTGTTAATCATCGACAGAGAAACCATTGGTGTCACCAATAATTCCTTATTTAATATCAGGTTTCCAAAAAAAAAAAAATGTTATTTTTGATAAATTTCTCATGTCAATATTTGAGATCTCGTTGTATTATTATATTTATAATTTTATCGACAAATAAAAAACTATTTTTCTAACTCTTATTTTATTTCTAATAAAAATTTCCTTAAAATTTTACGACTTCAGTTATAGAAAAAATTTGTCATAATTAATGTGGTAATTTTAATGTTGCCATTTTACCCATTTTAAATTTGGTCAAAATCAACTTCTTTGGTCAACTTACGGTCAAATGGATGATTTCCGTCCATTTGGACCTCTGCTGCACATTTTTTATAGGTTAAGGACCTTCGCTAGCACAATTTAAAGGTTATGGTAAAGTATTAAAAAATTGAAAAGGTTAGGGACCGTTGTTGCAATTTTTCCCCAAAAAAAAAAAGAGAAAGAAAGAAACGAAAAGTCAAAAAAATGAGAAAATAATTTTAAAAATTGAAAATTCTCCCACTAATTATTACCCTACAAACATGTCAAACATTTTTGTCGACAAAAGATATATTTTACCCTTCAAATTTTTTATCGAGAAAAATAAAAAATTTTGTGGACACAAATCCTCCCACTGTTGAAAATTTTGAAGAAAATCATAGCACTACGAAATGACCTTTTTGTTGGGAAAAATGAATTCCGCATACAAATCTCAATTTGTCTCTCAAGATTTTGTAGGGAAAGTATAAATTTCTTGTAGTGAAAGAAAGACCCAAAAGACATATACGATTGGACTACATTATTTTGTAAAAGTTAAAATTGAACATATCATTAATTGAATTGATGTAGTTTTGTAAATCTTAAAAAAATTAATTATATTATAGAACTTGAGAATTGAACTGAACGAACCCAAACTGTTCCATAATTAAATTTGGATCCGACGGTTCCACTTATTAAAGACTTGTTTGAGCTACATTATTTTCAAAAAATATATATATATATATACATATATATACATTCTTCAAAAGTGTTTTAACATCATTTTAACCACACATTCTATAATAAAATAATATTATACGCAAATCTAAAACTTTTCCTTATTTTTTAACCACACATTTCTCATTGATTTAACATGAATAGTGTATTTTTTCCGAAACTATGGCTCAAACATGGGCTAAATATTCGAAAATTTTGGGTTCAATTCGATTCTAACAAGAACCGAATTGAATCAGACCATGCTCACCTCTAGCAACGATGTGTAAAGAAAAAACTTTATTTTTCTTGGATTTTCATTGTAATTGGGTTTGATTTTGCATTTTTAAAACATATTACTACATTTGCATTTTTCTTGAAATACAATATAGCAACAATGCATAATATGGAATGCTTTAATTTTTCATAATTTTTGTTGCAAGATTGTGTTGGAAGAATTTTGTGAATAGTGACGCCAAAAAAAAAATATAATGATGGTTTGTGAATCCGTGCCGAAAATTGGACAGAGTAACGGCAAAGAAAACACAAACAAGAAGAAGAAGAAAGTAGGGACAAAGCCGAGGCAAGAGTTGGACTCTTTGTCCTTAAGTCGAATTTGCCCCGCAACGGTACCTACGGATTTCGACAATCGACTCCCAAGATACAACAGCTACACTTGTGTTTGTAGCACTCCAAAACACAAGTACAACGAACCAAATTTAGGCTTATGTACTCCAAGGATGAAATGAAGGAAAATCAAAATAAACGAAATGATTTTGATTTTGGATAGAAGAGAGGATGAGAGATGTTTTTCATATCAAATTGTGAGGAGTAGGACACCCAAAAGGTCCTATTATAGACCATGAAAGGGTGTGGACGAAATGGTTGAGGCCAAACCATG
>NC_036250.1:12869836-12943797 GCF_002742605.1 Olea europaea var. sylvestris | reverse complement strand
AGGATCTTGTAAGATTCTATTGTCCATACAGTAGATTTCTATTAGTATATTCATTTCTTCTCTAAAGAATCCTTTTATCATTATCTGGACTTCTCCTAATTCAATACATTTCATTTTATTTCTTACATTCTCTGGAATTTTGGATAATTTTTGTTTTATCCATTCTTTTGTAATTATAGGAATTCTTGTTTTTTCCTATAGTATCTTCTATATTAATAGACATTTCTTTATAATTCATACTTACAATTGTTTTATTTACTCTTGATAAAATTCCTAAGAATTCTTGATGGAATACATCCTTTTGTTGTAGGTCTAGTATTTTTTTAGTGATTCCTGTGTATTTTTTAATATTAAAGGCGATTTCTTGATTTATACCTTCTATAGAATCTTCAACTTCTTCAGTTGTCTCTATTTCTATTTTTGATTGTTATATCTCTCGATTCATATATACTATCTCCTCATAGTCTTCTTCTGATGAAGATGTATCTAATTCATAAATGCTACTACATTCACTACTTAGATTTTCAAAGTATTCAATTGGTTCTATATCACTATCTTCTTGAAATTTTTCATAAATCCTAAGAGTTTTTATATTTTGTCTGCCTTTCTTTTTAGGACATTGAGGGGCAATGTGTCCTTCTTCATTACAAATAAAACATCTACATTTTTTAATGTTTCTTGGTTTAAATTTCTTATTCCAATTTCTTTTCTTGAAATATTTTTTATATGGTTTAAAATTCCTTTTCTTGTAATTTTTGAATTTTCTTTTATATTTCTTATATGATTTATATTTCTTCTTATGACATCCAAATTGTTCAATTTGGCCATTATCTTTGTAACAACATAATGAATTCTTTCTTATTTTATATGCTTTTTTATTTTCTAAAATTTCTCTACACCATATACCTATTATTCTTTTTGTAAATTCAATTCTACTTCCAAGACTATCTATTTCTACTCCTTCCTCTTCTCCTAGAGGTAGTAATTTTTGTTCTATTTCTTCTACATTTGTAATCGTATATTGTTTTTCTTCATGTTTTTTCCCTTTATTATTTTCTTTTTGTGTTATCCTAAAATCTTGAGGTGGATTAATTATAATCTTATCTTTTCCTTTAAAACTTTTATCTAAAAGAGTGTTTCCTATTTGTAGATTATGTTCTAGAATTTCTAATCTTTTATGTATATCCCCAAAATTTTCATTTGTGGTATTTTTAGTCAAATAGGGATAACTAGGTTTTTTATGTTTTTCAACTTTTTTCAAAAAAATTTCAATTATATTTTCTTCATCTACTATATTCATCATTATTTTTGGTTCGTAACATGGCTCTGATACCATTTCATCGGAGTGTGCAGCGGAAGAGTTAATATTTTTTAGCCAATTAAAATCTTCGTAAGTATTTAAAATATCACAATAGAATTTATAGAATTCACTATTTTCTATTAATACTTTTTCTTCAATGATTATATTTAATTCTTTAATTCTTCTTCTCAAGTTAAGAATTAGTTTATATATATCATTTTCTGTTTTGATTGTATTATTATCTATAGGAGCATTTTTATTTTTTTATTTTGGATCTAAATATTCTGTAAAGAATACTTTCAGATCTTCTTCTAAATAGTTTAATTCATTTTCTGTTGCATTTTTTAGATCAATAAAATTTTGTATAATATTTGGGTTTAGATTTATTAAAGTTTTTTGATCTATATTTTCCTGAGGACCTAATTGAAGGTTTTTATACATTGTAGTGACTTTGGTTGCAATTTCCTACTAAGGGTATTTTTGGAAAGACAATTGTTTAAAGACTATTTTTCAAATGTTTTCATTTTTTGGTCTATTCTCACAAACCTTCCTTTTATTTAGGCTGTATTGAGGTATTTCCTCTCTCCAATTACACATAGTATTCTGAAGAAAAATTTATGTAAAATGTATGCGTTGTACTCCTAAAAAATGATAGGAACATTTGACTTTTTCTTAATTCTAATTCTCTTGCTTAAGCTACGAATATATGCATACAAGTGAGACACCGTTAGAATTAGCTAGGAATTTTGCTCACAATAAGAAAGATTATTTTTTGTATTTATTATTATTATTTTTTGACATACTTAGGTGTGAAGAATGAACGAAAGTCAACATCTAATTGTATCGGATAGCACGTGGTCTATTAACACATCTAGTATCTACCGTAGCATTCGAGTATGCTTTTAGTACAAGTGATAGTGTTCTATCTAATTATAGATCGAGATTTAAAGAAGACATACTAAAGAGTTTAATGTATTTAAAATGCTAAGAATAAACAAGCTTGACATCCAAGATAAAATTAAGAGATTATGGCTAAAAAATTTCAAGATCCGACTTCGTGATTCATAAGTATTATTTAAGTTAATTTTCTTTAATTTTGAATTTTTAGGAAAAACAATAATTGTGCACGTAATATGTTGTTCGCGTACACTATGATGACAATATCCAATCCCAAATCCGAAAAAGGAGGATTTCAAATTTCTCATAACATATTTAATTTTTGGATTTTTCAATGTGTATGGCTCGGTTCGTTCCACGAGGCCCATAAGCCAAAAAGTCAACCTGAGCCTGCTTCGTGAACTTGAGCGAATCGAATCGAGCTCGTGTAATTGAGGGTTGAATCGGCTCGACTCAACTATTGCCATCCCTACCTATAATTGTTAAAACTTAAAACAACTCAGTTTTTACAATACATTTTTGTCAAGAAAAAATGTCTTAGCATGGACATTCAAAATTATTTTCTAGCACATGCTATACACACAAACCGCATGTTAATATATAAATAAAGGTTTATCTTTGTTGACGTTAAAATTGATACAGGTTGTGTAATGAATTGAACAAGACTACTTGACTACTAATTTAATTAGAATATATAAATTGGTTTACTTTGAAAATTATGTTGACAACTGTAACTCAAGTAAAGAGAAAAAGGTGAAGTTAAACTCTATTTCATATTAAAAGTATTCCCAACAAGTTTACATTTTTAAGTTTGTAGAACAATTGCTTAACTCATTTATGAATTTTTTTCTTTTAGGATGCAAACTGAATATTTTCCATGGAAAATGTGTTTTTTTCACCCAAATTTTTACTTTTATACTGTTTAACCGCCTTTTTATTTTATAGAAAAAATTTTCCTACTTTTGATCATATAACCATATTTTCCTCAAAATCAAGGAAAATATTTTCTTTGGGGGAAGTAAGATTTTATTTTTCAAGAAATTCACTCTATCTTTCCCTCTCTCATCTATTCACCAATAAAAAGCAAACAAGTATAGTATTTTCTAGGTTGAAAATTAAATTAATCAAACACATTTAATTGACAATTTCCATCTGAATAAGTATTAGGAAATTGAATTACCTATAATTTATTTTCTTTCCATGCAAATTTTATACTTGCAATCAAACGCACCCTTAATAAAATATTTACTCGAGTCAAGGTAGTGAAATTTATTAGAGTTTGAAAGTTAATGATCCAAGACATTGCAAATGAACTATAGTGAGAGAGATTATTAATGACAACAAGACGGAATTATAAATAAAGGTAATATGTAAGAGATTATTTATAACGACATCTATTTTTGTATATAATATTTACTAAAAAATACTATACTTTAATGAGGCAACAAAGCCATCATAAATAGTTATTCCAAATGCGATTTTTGTGTGAATTTCTCCAAATGGTTGGAATTCCGTCGCAAATACTTATTTTTCAAGGCAAGCTCTTTGCTATGCTGCTATTTGCGAGGATGCGATATCCATGGGGGTAAATTGCCTCAAAAGCTATTAAGATGGTTTTGGAAGCTTTTTGTCGTAGCAGAAGTTGGTAGTTCTTGTAAGTCACTGATCAAGGAAATAAGAATCAAATTATAATTAATCAAATTCTTGAGTACTTAATAAAATTATGTTTAATGGTAATTTAAATTACAAACATGGGCTTATTTCCTTGAAATTTTGTTCTCCGAAAATGTTTTTAGAGGTTTCGAATTGTAATGACTAAGTCTAAAATAACATGGTTTGCTGCCATAATCCTCTCTTATTTTGATATTGTTTTGTCAAATTACAAAATAGTTCTTTGAGTTCATTGGAACTTCTACTGATTATTATGCTACTTTTATGGAGACGAAATTCGTTCTATCATGATAGACAATTGCCGACTACATTTAAGCACATTAGAAGAGAAGAAATTCATCTTTAGAACACGTTGTGAAGTTGGTGGCCTTGAGTTGGTAATGTTTATTACATTGTTACGTTGTTCAAATTCATTTCAATAATTTGCAAGTGTAAGTATTTTCGTATTGTTCGACAGAGAAAATTATACTCCAAACACAACATAACAAGGCCAACGTAATCTGACATGAAGCTGAGTAAGACACAAATTGGCTAAATGCGAGTCAATTTACATACTACCACAGGGCAAGTTATTTAGTTACTATTTTTTAGGAGGAAATTATCAAAATATTCAACTTTTGGCCTTGTATTTACAAAAATGTCACTTTTTTAAAGTCTTTGCAAAATAACCAATTTTGGACATTTTTACCCCTCTTAAAAATTCAAATACCATACACATAATTGAGTTGACAGCATAAAAAATTGGAGAAAATGTGACAATCAATCACCTCATAATTGTACTTCAAAATCCTTACAATATATATATATATATATATATATATATATATATAGAGAGAGAGAGAGAGAGAGAGAGAGAGCAAAAAATTTTAAAATTAACTCATTCATTTTTCTCTCTCTAGTACGTTTCTTTGCAAAATTTCTCCTTTCTTTTTTCTTCTTTTCTATGGTTCCTCTCTTAATTCTTTGAAAACTATATGGAGTGCAAATTCTTACGTTGGGATCTCATTTATTACGTCAATACAGAAGGAAGAAAAATATTTTAGGTAAGATTTCGAATATATGCGTTTTTTTGGATCAATTGAAGGTTTTCTTTCAAGTTTTTTACTAATGTTCCTTTTTTTCTTTCTTTTAGATTGGACCATCAATTTTGAGTTCCCTACATCTAAACCGTGAGTTAGATTGTTCTTTATTTTGGGTTCGACTCTGTTGGGAGAGTTCCTTTACAGGTAATTTGGATTTCTCCATTTTTTTTTGGGGTTTATAGTTTTTTGGCCATTTTAATTTTTTCTAAATTTTTTTGGGTGTTATTTATGATTTTTTTATATTTCTCTAAATAAATATTTCACATTCTGTTAATTTTTTACTTCATATTCTCCCGAATTTGTTTGGTTTATAGAAACTGATTGTTGTATTATACTTGTCATTCTAATATATCTTATTTATTATATTTTTTTTAGGTTAGGCACGGGTATCAAATCTTTTAAGCGAACTGTTTAATTTGTCACATTAAAGTCTGTATAGTTATGAATTATTGACACACAAGAACTTATCGAATGATCAGTTATGTGACCCATCTATCGCGATAAATTATTGTTCCCGACAATTCGTTTCAATTATTCTCGATGGATGAGTCATCTTTCAATATAAACTGTCATTCTCGACAGAACATTATAGTTTGTTTTTTTTTTATTTCTTATACGTGTGTTTAGCATTGACTTCTGAATAATTCAAAACTTTAAATACATTCATCTCATTCTATAATATGCAAACTATAAATATTGAATTCATGTCCATTAGTATTGTAATTGTTGTTTTCAGTTAGATGGAGGAGGTATTAACCCATGCTTGAATAATCATGAGGGTCCATTGCCTAGTAGAAACCAAGAGGTGAACGGTATGTGCATTAACCATGAGAAATTCAAAATTTTAAATACTCTTACTTATTCCATAATTTGCAAACTAGAAATAATTAATTCATATTGATTAGTATTGCAAATGTTTTTTTCAAACAGATGGACGAGCCATAGAGCTTGAAGTATCATGCTCGGACAATGAGAAAGTTTCCTCGGCTTGTAGCGTGACGGATGCGGCCGTCATACCCATCGAAAATAACACTGTTATTGACACAAAAAGGCAATGATTGACACACATTCGATTTCTTGCAGCATCTACTGGGACTACATACACCAAGGAAAGGAGAAAGAGAGTAAAGAAATAGTGTGACGTAATATGTTAATACTACATTAGAATTGATTGGTGTACTAAATGACCTCATTTTGCTCCCCTCCAGAATGTGGTTATAAACATGATTTGGTGGTTGCATCCATATGTGGTTACACATTTTATTATTGATCGTTTCTCATACTTGTTGGATTATTCAATTAGCACGAGAAAAATTGTTGAGTTATGTATTATAATTTTGTCAGGGATAAATATAGTAATGTCTTTACCAAATGTTCTACAACAGCTTATCCCTTATGCATCTTATTTATAGTTACATTTTCTGCTCGCAACCAACTGTCGAGAATGACAGAAACTTTATGTCGGAATCGATAGTTTAACTGTCAGGATATTACGCAATGTCTGTTAATGATAATAAAATGCTAATAATAATGTAAGTTGAGAATGTATTCGGGAACAACATGTCCCTTATACATTTTTTTACTTTGCAACCATCTTTCGAGAATCATAGAATCCTTCTGTCGAATGGTATACAATTTTTATATATGTAATTATTTTGCTTGTGAACTTAAACACGACTAATGTCTGCAAACAGTAATAAAATGATAATGATAATATAATTTCAGAATGTACAACGTTATTGGGGGAACATTCAGAATACAATTTCAACTACTTTTAGATATCAAGCTTATTTACATGAGTTGTGTTAGAATGAGGTTGGAACACGTTGTCCAGTTATAGTCAACTCTACCATAACGAGTGCATAGGGTAATACTTGCCAGAACTAAAACGAAAGTGGTTTTGTCCATTCTTCACTTCCATTCGTCATCCACATAAACAAACTTTCTCTTATACAACACGATGAATCTCAAATGATTACTAATATTTGAAAAGTTGATATTGCAACGGTAAGAGCTCTGCACAATCAATATGTCGATATTTAATAGCATGAAATTGACACTTTTAAATATTTAAATTCATTCAATGACAAAAGGTGAAATGAATGGTTGAATTCCAACAGTAAAATTATTTATTCCGACAGTTTCTAAATGTCGAGTTCGACGGTTAAGATGTTTAATATGGCGGTTTCAAAATGTGAAATTCGATAGTTGAACTATCGAAATTGTCGGGAAGCTTAAAAACATGTATTTGGTATCTTTGAAGAAATTATTCAAATCATTAATGGTGATAATCAATTCTTAACAGCAACGTCACAACATCTTCCCAAAAATAACATCTTCCCAAAAATAAATAAGGAATAACTCAATAGTTAATTAATTATGAAATCCTTAACATTTTTTAAAGGATGTTGATATTTTTTTTCATTCAAAAATATATCAAGAATCAAACAAATCAATGAATAAGAGTTTTAAAAATTTCAAATAAATATGACTATATTCTATTTAACATTTAAAATAGTAAACTATAAGATGAAAATATAAATAATTTCTAATAGCTAATCTCTGAAAAACAGATGATGAATCTAATAATAATGTCTTCTTGATGATGAAATGAAGAAGGTGGATAAGAAGTTAGGGTTTGTGCATGGTAAGAAATTTTTTTTTTTTTTTTTTATCAAAATTCATACTATCCAATATAATAATCATATCTCTAATATTTATAATATACGAAACAAATCATCACATCACAACATAAATGACTTTCAAATCAAGCATTAAATGCTCCTAAAAAATTGTCATTAAGGGTAATATGGACCTTTCATACCCAAAAAATGACATTTTTGACCAAATTTAGTGCAAATGAAATTTTTTTGCGTATTTTCAAATTTAGTGATATTTATAAAAATTCCCCCTATTTTAGTTCAGCTCCATTATATTATAATGAAAACAACATTACAAAAAAAAAATTGAAAATATTATAAATAATATTGTAATATATTAAATTAGATAGAATTAAAAAAAGTAAGTGCCAAACTTATTAATATTTTATTTAATAATGTTGGTCAAAGTACTGTGTTTAACAGTATAGCACTATATCAGAATGCAAAATGAGCCCTTTGAATGGGGCCCACTGGTAGCCTCTAATTCGATCAAACACAAAAATTTTCACTATTTAAATTAGAATTAAACCCACCTGTAATCTCTATTCAAACATCCAGTCATTACCAACCCACCTCACCGCCCCACGTGTGCCGTCGCCCTCTTTCATTCCTTTATTATTGTTAAAGAAAGTAATATAAAACCCATTGGTCACCAATCTTTGAGGGGAGCTTCACTTTAACCCCTCAATTTCCATTTTATTTCAAAGTAAGTACTGAAGTATAATCTATGGGTTCATTCCCGAGCTTCAAAAGGAACTCTTCGCTTTGAGGCCACTGTATTTTCCTATCCCGTGTCGGGTTTTATAGGCTAGGCACTTCTTACAAGTCTTGGATAATTTTATACTGTACTCTCGTTGGGTGGAATTTGAACCGATAATGCAGCATTTGAGGAGTTGAAAAAAGTGTTGAAATTCTATGAAAAAGTCTTGGGAGCCAAGATTCTAGTTTAATGATTCTTGTTCTTTCTAGTGGCCATATCTTGATCGACTACTATCAAATCAGGCAGTCTTTTAATAAGCCCATTTCCCTAATATAATCCAAGTTGAAGGTATCGACGAAAGATGGATTTAGATGAGTAGCAAGATAAGACAAGAAATAATGTCTTGAATCAGTTGAAAAAAGAGGAAATAAAATATTCAATCTTGATCACTCGTATGCATGTATCTTAAGATAAAGTCACTAATAAGAGTTCCAACACAAAAATGGCATTCCTTATACGGCTATATTTGAGGTTCATTAGCTTTTTAGTCATGCATAATCACACTTTCAAGTTGTAAAGTCATGTTAACATAGTAATCTATCGTGCCAAAAAATGCAATAGCGTGACTTTTGTGTAAATAAATATGAATCCGTATCTTTATGCATAAATAAAACAAATTAACATCAAAAGGAATCTAAATTAAAAAAATATTAAGTTTCGCGATAGAATTCTATTCAATGAAATTGAAATTTCAACAATGAATTTGGAACGAAAAAAGTTGATTTCCTTATAAAAGTGTGAGACTGTATTGAAAGGATTTCCTAACTCGCCATTTGTGAGTTTGATGATGGAGTTGTAATAGGAGCCACGCCTTTGAGTATTACCATCAAAACGAGTACTGAGAAAATATATTTTCTAACCAGGAAAATTTTTAGAGGTTAAATTATGTGCATTATTTGAACAAAATAGAAATTTAAATTTTGCTCATAGTTGGGTGACCTCCAGAGAGAAAATTCAACAAATCAAACCTCCTCTTTAAGCTTTCAACTCCTAGCCATAGAATCATCAACAATGACTCCCATTCGCAACAGACCCACATTCATCTCTCTGTTGCTGATTTCTCTGCTGTTTTCCAACTGGGTTTTCGCCGAAGATGATGTAAAGTGTTTGCAGCAACTGAAGAGTTCATTTAACGACCCAGAAGGGAAGCTCAACACATGGAGCTTCTCAAATTCATCCGTGGGATTCATTTGCAAGTTCGTTGGTGTTTCTTGCTGGAACGACCGTGAAAATCGGATTTTCAGCCTCGAGCTCAGGGACTTTAATCTTACAGGAAAAATCCCGGGTTCTTTACAGTACTGTCACAGCCTCCAGACCCTGGATCTCGCCGGTAACAGTCTTTCCGGTTCGATCCCACCTCAAATCTGTAATTGGTTACCTTATATGGTCACTTTGGATCTATCCCATAATGATTTTACCGGTCAAATCCCCTCTGATCTTGTAAACTGTACGTATTTGAATAATTTGCTTTTAGATGACAACAGTTTGTCTGGGAATATACCATATGAGCTCTCTAATTTAGGGAGGTTGAAAAAATTTTCAGTTGCGAATAATGATTTATCTGGGAGGGTGCCCTCATTTAAGTATGATTTATTGGAGCTTGATTTGGATGGGAATAGTGGGCTTTGTGGAGGCCCTTTGGGTAAATGTGGTGGATTGAGTAAGAAAAATTTGGCTATTATTATTGCTGCTGGAGTTTTTGGTGCTGCAGCTTCGCTGTTGGTAGGTTTTGGTGTGTGGTGGTGGTATTTTACCAAGTCTAATAAGAGAAGAAAGAGTGGTTATGGGATTGGTGGAAGAGATGATGGAAGTGGGTGGGTAGAGAAATTGAGGGCTCACAAGCTTACTCAGGTTATGCTATTCCAGAAACCACTTGTGAAGCTTAAGTTGGTTGATTTATTGGCGGCCACGAGCAATTTTAGCCCCAAGAACACTATAGTCTCCACTAGGATGGGGATTACTTACAAGGCAGTGTTACCGGATGGATCAGCTCTTGCAATTAAGCGGTTTAGTACATGTAAGATGGGGGAAAAGCAGTTTCGTATGGAGATGAATAGGTTAGGGCAGCTAAGGCATCCAAATTTGGTGCCACTTTTAGGGTTTTGCGTCGTGGAGGAGGAGAAGCTGTTGGTTTACAAGCATTTGTCAAATGGGACTTTGGGTTCCATGTTGAATGGGAATGCAGAAATCTTGGATTGGCCTACGAGGTTTAGGATTGGATTGGGTGCTTCAAGGGGGCTTGCCTGGCTTCACCACGGTTGTCATCCTCCGATCTTGCACCAGAATATTAGCTCCAATGTGATTCTTCTTGATGAAGATTTAGATGCTCGGATAATGGACTTTGGATTGGCAAGACTCCTGACAACTTCAGAATCTAATGAGAGTAGCTTTGTCCATGGGGATTTAGGTGAAGTTGGATATGTAGCTCCCGAGTACTCAAGTACAATGGTTGCTTCAGTTAAAGGAGATGGTTATAGTTTTGGGGTAGTGCTGCTCGAGTTAGCTACTGGACAGAAACCTCTGGATGTGAGTACTGCAGATGAAGGGTTCAAGGGTAATTTGGTCGACTGGGTAATAATGCTCTCTAATTCTGGTCGAATTAAAGATGCTATTGATAAGCGCCTATGCGGAAAGGGTCATGACGAGGAAATTGTAAAGTTCTTAAAAATTGCATGTAATTGTGTGGTTTCTCGCCCAAAGGATAGGTGGTCTATGTATCAGGTCTATGAATCACTGAAGAGCATGGCTGAGGAACGAGGTTTCTCCGAACATTACGATGAATTTCCCTTACTATTCGGAAAACCAATCACTAGTCCTGCTTGATTTGAGAAACTGAAACCTGAGTGATATTCATAGCAGAATGGTGAAAGAAATTTTTTACCATATTTCTGCATGCTCTGGTAAGTTCCCTGGAGCAAGTTGTTTGGTATCCATCCCAATTGGCTTTTGGAATTACATTTCACATTTGCTGGATATATCTGTATAAATAAACTGATATTTGTAGCGAAACATTCTGTTTGGTTGAAATATTTGGCTAGTGAAATTACTTTGGTTCTTAATGTGTGTAATATGCATTTTTCCTAATAGCCTTTGATGTTTTACACTGAAGATCATAAATTGAGTTAAACGTTTCATTAGTCACTGAACATAGATCTCTATTACGCTTTACTCATTAAACTTTAAAATGCTTTCGAGTGGTCATTGAATTTCATAATGTTTATGAGTAGAGTTTATTTTCTATGAGATTCGATCTAGATTAAGAAAATAAAATAGATATCGACAAGATAATAAGACTCTTAATCTATGACAAGAATATTAATATTGGTCAAAAAGATATAGTTTCTTTAGTCGTCAAAAATTATGTTTAAGGGGGAAAAATGCTAGCTTCAATTTTTTTTACTTTGAGAGAATAAAATGGAAAAATTGTCTCTTTATTTTGATTGAAATTGTAGACCCCAGTTAAGAAAATAAAGAATTCTATCTCAAATGGCAGTGAAATTTAAGTTAATATAATTTTTAGAATTGTCACAAGGCATTCCAAGAGGAAAGAACGACGCCATTTTCATGCATAATATTTTATATTTCAAATTTTTCTATTTTCGAACAATTGATATCAGCGATCATTCGGAAGCATTTTAAAGTTTAGTTAATAAGTTCAGGATTAATAAAACATGGTAAGTGAATGATGAAATGTAATATATTAAATTTCAGTGACCACTCGAAAGCATTATAAATATTAGTGACTAATGAAACGTGATTGGAGAGTGATAGAGTGCAACATGTTAAAATTTAGTGACTATTCAAAAATATTTTCAAAATTCATTGAATCATGGTAGAAATATAAATTCAATGACTATTAAAAAATTGAGAGAAACTACAAGTACAGTAGGGAAAGTGATAGAATTGCTCCAAAATAGATGCAATGGGGTTGGGTGGTTTTTTTTAATCATATTTTATTCACATGGGGCCGTCTCCACGTGAGTGTTTGTATGATTTTTGTGAAAAAAAATTCTGTATAAATGGCAAGAACCTAAAAAATTTAAGGAAAAATCTAGTTGTACAAAAAAATCATCTACAGAAACCTTACAGACAGTCAAATGGGGTGGACCCCTTGTGAATTAAAATATTACAAAAAATAACCCACCCACCTCTGCATGTGTGTATTTTGTACCGTTTCTGTAGAGGATTATTCTGTACATGTAGCTTTGTTGAAAATTTAATTCTCATAAATTGAACTGTTAGGCTTTGATAATGAGCCTTATTTTAATGTTTGTTGTACTGTATTTTTATTGGGCACTATTCTTGGTTGAATATTTTTCTCTCTTCCTGCCTCTCTACTTGTCTTGGTCGACTCCACAGATGCATATCAATTGTTCGTAGCAGGCGCTGCTGCAATGTTTATGCAGTGTCATGATATAGCAAACTGTTGACGCTCCATGAAGTTGATGCATTTTTGAAAGTTCGATAATTACAATATCAGTTGCACTTGCATATCAGATATACAGTTTTAATGTGATTTTAAATTGAAAAGAATGATGTTATTTAACACCATTGGTTCTACATCATCTGTCTAGGTGGCATTAAGTGACGAGTTTAATGAAAATAAGAATTAAGTGATTCATTTAATTATACCTCTTATTTAATGCAACATCAATGTCATTTAGATCGATGTTTAAGCACAAGCGGTGCTATTGTTTGACAAACATTGATAATTTTGTTCGTCTTGTTGCTCTTCGGAAAAATAAAGAAGGCAAAGTGTTTTTTTTCCTTCTCGGCACATGTATCCCCCAACCTTCTATTTGTCGACGGCCGAAAGGCCATTCGAGCCACCAAAATTAACTTTTTTACATTCTCACGGACTTCTTCCTCACAAAACACATCATATGTCCTCTTCTACTAAAGAAGAAAGAGGTAAACTGAAGTTTGATAGTCCAAAAAGGAAATTTGATCAAAGTTCATTGACATTAGTCAGTTCTGTCCTCCATTCGCGAGCAAAAAGAGTTCACGGGAAAACAAACGAGTTAAGTAAATGAGTGGTCATCGAAATTAATTCATGGTTACTACTTGCTCACCAAAAATAGAAAGGTTAACAATGTACACTGAAGTATTCATCAATTTATTCATTCACAACTATTGTCACTTCCATTTGTACAATTGACCAAAAAAGTTCCACATAGCAAATGAAAGAGACGGGGTGTGAAACGAATTCCGTTAATCACTCCACATCTGCATAAAGTGTTGTTTGTAAAATGACTTCTCCAACATTGTTGTTAATGTCTGGACAATCAATATTCACCAAGATCATGATGCCCAATACATTTTTTTTGGGTCCCAATTCAGATAATAGTGGGATTTTCTTAGGGCTTAGTCAGGGATGGTGATTTCATTGCCTTCCCCAATCCATTTCTGTAAAATATTGGTGGTGCACCTCTTGGGGAGTCTTGAGCCTGAAAATTACGCTCTTCAAATCATCGTTCTGCCCTTTTTCTATGTCATAACCTAAGTCTTCTTCATGGATTGTGGTGGGGGTTCTTGAATTTGATGGGCAACTTGATCTGGTGAAAACAAGAGTCAAAATGAACTTTTATCCTCCCTCAGTGCATTTTTATTTTTATTTTTATTTTTTTTATGACGGGGGAATCCGCAGCCGCTACTATTTGAGTGTGCACTGAGTAAATTCTCGAACTGACGCAATAGTTTGCAAACCACGCCAACCAGGTGAACCGCCTTAGGTAAGCCCTGTGCGACAGGCTCAACTAAGAAAATATTAATAGAGAGAATCGAACCTCCGTGCATTTCTATATATACACAAAGATAACATGTTAAGACCCCAAAAGTATATACACATATATGATTTGTGGGGATGGGGTAGTAACTAGTGAGAATGAGGAAGAGAACGAGCGACCATTTAGCCTTGAACAATACTGGGTATGCAAATTTTAGATTATCTACACCAATTGGGCTCTCAAATCCTGGAAATCTCACCATTTGCTTCCTGTAGAACCTTCATTCTCAATTCAACCCATTTCTCAAGAGATGTACTGAATTCATCAGCCCTCAATAATTCTCTTTCTAATTCCCATATAAAATCTTTTACAATTGCTCTTGAAATTAGGTCAGATAAAATCGATAATATATTGCAAAACTTTGATGGGTTTTTGTGGGTTGAATCATCGTCGGGGCTTCAGAGGTGAGGTCGTGGTCATGGTGGCATCTTGTTCGGCTTCCAAGTCTAAGGAGGAATGGCGTGATTTGGGAGAAGTGATTTGGGGAAGAAACGTTTTTTTAATTTAACATTTTTTTGTCATTTATAAAATACAAATTTATGATGAAATGGTATGATTAACCCATTTTGTATGCCACGTCATTGTTTCATCTGCCACGTAGAAATATTTGTCCACCATATATATGACAATGCCTATGGTGATGGATGAGTAAACTAATAAATATTTCAGTAAACATTAGATAATCACTTAATTTTTAGTGAGCAAGTAGTAACCATGGATAAAGTTCAGTGGACACTCATTTAACGACTCGCAAACAAAGTGGTAAAAGAGAACTTTGTTTTGAAAACCAGTATCAAATAAGATTATAAAAACGAGAGGCGATATTCAAACCAAGGCCCCTGTTTAAATCCCTGTCAATAGCCCAGTTTGAATGGCATTAGTGTATAAAAATAAAGTTGACATCTCCTCAACGAAAGCCGACCCCACTCCTAGCCCATTTATGCTTTATTTGCAATTCTAATATGAATCATACTATTTTGTCAGATCAAGTTAGTAAATTTGCAACTAATAGTGTCCAACGAACTTCGACCTAGTTCAATGAATATAGAGAGGACATAAATGATTCAAGAAGAATCCTAGAGGTCCAAAGCTAAGAGTTGTTATAATTCCATCCTGGGCTGGCATGTTCTGTCGGCCGATGCTGAAGGGGTGGTGGTTGGTATTTCAGTGCAGAAGAAGATGACGAATTATTTCTTAAAGAAATGTTATTTTACTCATAGTGGGAAGTTTTATCTTACTCACTTGAAAAGAATCATACTTACGATTCTCACATTTGGAGAGAACCGTAAGATTCTCCTATCACATTAGCAAGTGAACAGTCTTAGTCTTGTCTTCACAATAAAATATTCTGTATGTAAACTCAAAATTTTTCATACTATTTAACTGCTCGTTCTTCAAGAAACTTTTCAAAATTTATTTTCCTAAAATAAACTCATTTTAATGGTTGTTTAACAAGGACTTGTTGGGAAAATGAGTTTTAAAATGGTGATTTTTTGACAAATTTATGACTAGTAGGAAGAATTTTAGGTTTACGCGTAAAATATTTTATTGTGAAAATATGCGTTTAAAAATAAATTTGAGAGAAAAAATAATTTTATTTTAATGATTGTCAAACATCGAGCTAATATTATTTATTTATTCAATTTATTAAAGTTCGTCAAGTGTTTTGTCCAAAAAAAGGAGGAAAAGTTCAAGTGTTTAGAGAGTATTTTTAAGAGACTTTTTATTTATACTAGTTCTTTGCCCGTGCAACGCACAGATTGTGTTGTTTTGAAGGTAATGTTAGCGCGTTCGGTAAAAACCTGTTGGCACCAAACTGATGAACATATAAAATCTGCAATATAAAACAACCTGATTTGTAAATATAGAAAAAAGTACAAACATTTAGAAGCCAATGTTTTATAATCTAGTAGTGAGAAAATAGGCATCTAGAATTTGATCTAGAAAAGACCATATAGGCTCCAGTACCGAAGATACTCTTTCACTCATCAAGTGATGCTGCAATGAAATTTTTCTTCATCCTAATTACTTTAAAAATCCTTTATGATTACAAAAATTTGTGAAAGATGACTTTTACAGCTAAGTCTCACCTCATCAGTTGTAACGTTCTGGAGGAACTTATCCTCAAATTCATGGCAAAGCTCCATTGATAAAGCTTTTGTGCCTTAAGCACTATTCGTTCATCAAGCCTAACCAATTCTTTCTGCACTATCTGGGATGTTCTCTGAAGCCTGCAATCGTTGTAGAAAATATCAAATAAAAGTCACTTGGAGTGCTTTTTATCCCAATAATATCATCCAACCTCATGAATTATTGATACTTGACAAGTACTGAAAGAAAAATAACTTTCAATTAAATCAGAAAATGTGAGACTGAAATGCAATAGCATCTGTTGTTCACTTTGATTCTGCTAAAGAAGAATGCAGTATTTATGTCACATATTAACGACGATAATGATTTGCAACTATTGGAGATATTTGCCTATTTCTCTAGTACAGTACAAGGCAGCAGACCTCAATTCCCATGCACAATAATGGAGAGAGATGATTCTTTTTACACATTATATTCTGAAGGGACAAGGACTACGTAAAGCATACTAGAAGCAGTTCTTCTGCAAGCTAACAAATAGAATCAATCTGTTGTAGATGGATTAACTAAACAGAAAACAAAACACAAGCAGTTGGAGGATATAATACACCCAGAGAGGAGATTGAGAAGCCCAAGTTTCATACAATTTTGGATCTCTTGAGCAAGGATCTCCATCAAGTTCCTTAGAAATTTTAATAACTTTACATGTGGTAACTTTTGGGGACCGAGAAGCAGGAATTACAACCAGCAATATTGCATCACTGTGTCAGCATATTGAATCCATAAAAAGAAACAGGGATATTAAACTTCCAAAATTAGGTATCAAATCTAAACTATTCAAAAGATTCATTTAGAAAAATTCATTATAGATTATTGCAGAAACTGCAGTTGAAATATACGAGAATATGTTTAGAAGCTACTCACTAAAGAATCATAGAGATTTCCTCTCTACCCTAGGCAAATCAATCAATTTCCATGGCGGAGCTACATATAAAGAAACTCAGCATATCGTATAAAATGCCAAAAATTAATATGTAATACTGGTATCAATTAGAAGGTTTGAGGCTATTTTTACGATTTCTTGTCCAATAGTAGTTGAAACCTTATAAGACATGGGAGCCATGGGCAAAGCTTAAAGATTCTCTGACATTTATCTCCTTTAATATTAAAAATGCAACCAAGAAGAAAACTATTGTCATTAAAATTACATTAAAATTTTTTCAATTGGAAAGAAATGGAAGATGACTTCATATTTCAATTATGTAGAAAGATCAATATACCATAAGGCCAAAATTTTCCTAGTTCTCTTTTCATTTTTCTCATAAGGAAAATAATTTGGAATGTATGGCAACGAGGATTGACATGTGAAGGCGATAGAACAAAAATATGCATATTTACAATTATGTTTTTGAGAATATCAAATAGTGGTCTAAAACGACACAAACATATACTTATTTAAAACTTTAAATATTTCTCATTGCGACTCTTGCTTGAGATTTTGCTCAGTCTATCCTGTAATGAATGTCGAAGAGCAGCTATAATAGGCCAAAAAGAAAAGAATAAACTCATTTGGAATGAAGAGATTGGAAGATAACAGATTTCTTCTAATTTTTATAATAGAGGAGAGGTCATTTATCAAATCTTGACAACATTCGACATTCAATGTTTGAAACATGGAGTATTCTTCTTTCGGCTTTCACTTTTTCCCAAAAAATATTCATAATGCACCAGAGTGGTTCAAAAGCAGACAACTCTAGAAAACCACCTCCTTAGATAAGCCTAGGCCCAGTTTCATTAAGATCAAATAAATAATTATAACGACTTGAATTATTAATTGTTGGAAGAAGAAAAATTAAACATATTTATAAAAATTTAGAAGTGAATCAATTTTTCCATCAAGATAGTAGCAATAAATAACTAAAAGGGTGTTTCTTTCATAAAATCAGTATGTTAAAGACAATATTTATATACCATATTGAGAGAGAGGTCTTAAACTTCACATAATAAGAAAAAATGAAAGCCTAAAATAGTTGATTCAATAGGAGGTAAGAATAAAAAAGATGAGAAGAAAACATACAAAATCTTGAGATTTTCCAGAATAAACAAGAACCAGATTAACTTGACAGTTCATTCTCCTCCATAAGCCCATTCCGGTGCATCTTTTGCTTGCAACACCACCGCCATCCACTGCCTACAAAAAATATAATGTATCAAATGGATAGTCTAGAACTTGAATACATAATTAACAATTTTAGCCTCATTGCCCATGTTATTCTAGAGTCAATCTTAAATTCAGATTAAGATAGCTTCAAAGGCATTACGTGGCTCGAGATCTTATTCAACGAGTCGAAAAACCAATTATAGTAAAATCAGCGTAAATAATTACCCCTCTAGCCGTATCAGCATTATCCAAGGAAAACCCCATAGTTTGTTTAATATGGGTTCTTTCTAAAGTCAACATATGTAGTATGTCCTCAAATTCATCTCTTTGGTCATCAGTCAATGTTCGCTCCACTTATATTCATTGCAAAAAGCATAGAATGCAATTCTTGTAATGAACATGTCGAATTATGCAAAACAATTAATCGTTCAAAATAAAATATAGGACCATACTCCAGTGAAAAACATACGAACTGGAAAAGTGCCTTACAACCCGATGAGCACATCAGAAAGAGCACTTGAACCAGGAGGAACATTCATAACATGACTACTATCATTATTATTCACAAAAGCAACCAATGCCTCAAGCTTCTTGGGCTTTCCGTCATCTTCCTCACCAAAGTTAACAACATCAAGAGCCACGCTGTTCTTCTTCAATTTCCTCCCAATCATCTTGAACCCCTTGTCATATTATTAGAACCCTAAGAATTATTGGCTAAGATAAATACTCCAAATTAACATGAATTTAAATTACACTCAACAACCATTAAGAAATCCTAATAACCATCACACACAGTAGGAAAGAAGTGTGCAAAGAGAAGAAGAGAATACCTAGTTATTTGAGCCCCACAAATTTTTTTAGCTATTGGAACAACACCGGATTCACAATTGGCAAAAATTTCTTGACAATTTTCATACATGTTGAAAATCTGTAACAAAAAATTGATCAACAACTACAATATAATTCCACGTAATTACATGAAATCCAGCATGTAGAAACACACAAAGATGTGTCAGAATTTCGACCTTTCACAAAGAAAATACAGTGTGTAGCACAACAGCATAATTCTCGAAGATTGAAAATGAAAACGATCTGTGTGAAAGATAAAATAAAATAAATGATTATTCATATTATCATAGTTTAAATGAACAAAATCATTCGAAAGATACATAAATATGTACGAACTTCTTACCTTTTCACAACAAGAATATAGCTTTGAACACAATACCTAAACATCGGAACATTCACACGAAGGAACACTTTCTGTATCAAATCTGACCTGAAAATCTTGAGACGAAAGTAAAATTGCACGACTTGAGTTCCAAAAGGGTACAAATGAATAAAAAAATCACAGCACAATACCAAAAGTTTTGAAAGATCGACTACAACCAAGGTTTCTTGTGTAATAACTGAAAAAAATCAAATGAGAGTACACCGCTAAGGTTTCTATTCGAAGAATCATAATAACGACAGAAAAACCTTGTAAAATCGACAACAAACAACGAAAGATAGACAGCCAACAATGATTCTAGTGGAAGAATCAGAAATGGCTCGACTCTGCTAGCGTTTGCTTTCTTTCTTTGAAGAAATGAGGGAGAAAAAGTGATACAAACAAACAAACATGCGAAAAAATTTGTACAAATGGAACTTGGGCTTCAAAAACAGTAAATCCCAGATCCAAACCATTAATATTGCTAAACCAATTTGATAAATCAAGTGTGAAAAGGAGGAACTAAAGAATGGGTAGTATTTTATGGGTAGTCTTTTAAGGAATAGGGAAGAAGCATTTTAGGCCGTGTTTGATGGTAGGAATTACATGGAAATGGAATTTCAATTTCATCTCTTCCATTTTTTTGTTATTTGGTAGCACAATTATTTCCATGGAATTCCAATCTTGATTGTCTTGGAAAGTGTGGTTTTCTATATGGTGGGAATTGATTCTCTAGGGTGCTGTAGCAATTTTTTATTTTTTATTTTTTATTTTTTGGGTAATGGAAACAAATTTTAAGAATTATTGTATATATATATATATATATATATATATATATATATATATATATATATATTTCATCCATTTAATTGACAATTTTCATGTAAAACAAAGTCAAACGAACAACAAAAAAACTTTTATTTCAACATTTTTCAAGTGAAAAATTATACCAATCAAACACAATAATTTAAAATTTCCAGGAAAACAATTTTAGAAAATTCAATTTCCTGGAATTCGTTTTCTAGGCAATTCAATTTCATCTTTACAATCAAACGAACCTTTATAGATTATTTATAAATGGGGAATTTACATAAATGTCACTAAAATTGACAATGCATTAAAAAATTTCATTTGCACAAATTTCTTTCAAAAATGTCACTTTTTATGCAAAATGTCCATTTCACTCTTTATGACACCTTTTTAGTGGCAATAAATGCTTGATTTGAATGCAATTAATGGTGTGATATAATGATTTGTTTTATGTATTTTAAACATTTAAGATATAATTATTATATTGTATAATATGAATTTTTGTTAAAAAAATGGATGAAAGGTTAAAAAAAAAATACACAAGCGTGTATGAACACAAACCCTACCGTCTTTTTCCTCATCTTCATTCCATCATCAACAAGGGAAAGTTATTGATCAATTTCAAAGGTGAGCTACTAGAAATTGTTTATATTTTTATCTCATAGTTTACTACTTTAGATGTTTAATATAACATGGTTATATTTAATTGAACTTTTTGAATCTCTTATTCATTAATGTATTTTATTTTTTATATATTTTTCAAAGGGAAAAAATACCAATATCCTCTAGAGAAATGTGAAAAAATTCATATTTAATGAAGCATTAAGTCATTCCTTATTTATTTGTGGGAAGATATTGTAATTTTGTAGTTAAGAATTGATTATCACCATTTATGTTTTCAATAATTTCTTCCAAAGAACTAAATACATGGTTTTCAAGCTTTCCCGAAATTTATGACAGTTCAACTGTCGAGTAGTGTCATCGAAACTATCGGGTTAAACATTTGAACTGTCGAACTCGACATTTACTCACTGCTGGGATAGACAATTTAACTGTTGACTTTGACACTTGAAAACCGTTGAAACTCTTTATTTTTCCTTTTTGCTATTATATGAATTTAAATATTCGAAAGCTCCAATTTGATGGTATTAAATGTCAACATATGGAATGTGCAAAATTCTCACATTTGCAATCTTAACATTTCAAGTATGAATTATCACTTGAGATTCATCGTGTCGCATATGGAAAAGTTTGCTGAACCCCCATTGTAATACAAGTTTCTTAAACAACCGCTCAATGTTGTTGTTGACGTTGTATATCAAATATTCCCCCTACTGCGTTGTACATTATCAAGTTATATTATAACTTTGTTGCCATTATCGTTTGCAGCTATTATTGCTCCTTATATTGTCATTATCGAACTCTACTATTGTTGAAAATAATTCAACCACACCATTCAAAAACTGCTATCACAATCCACTAAAAAATCTAATTTTAATCCCCGCAAAACACATTGTTTGTAAGTTGTAAATAGTGAACTCAATTTATGCATAAATAATAAACACCACTAATGTTAAATCGTGTTACTATGGAGAAAAGGAGAAGGACAATCACAAAATTTGATTGAATTATTTATTACAATATTAGAGGTGGGGTGCTTTTTGTACTTTAAAAAAAAATCAACAATTTAACGTTTTCGTTATCTTTATTCTTTTTTATCATGTTTATAACATATTGATTTCATTAAAGCGTACATATATTGTATAAAGGTATTTTCAACTTACGGTGTTCTCCAACATATTCTCAACTTACATTATCATCTTCAACTTACATCGTCATTATCATTCCCACATCATTCGTAGACAGGCAAATATATGTTCAACTTCACAAGTAAAATTAGGGTTGGCAACGATTCGGTTATGGGTCGATTCGGCCAAAATCATAACCGCACCATCAATTTTTTGACCATACCATAACCGTATCATAACCAGTAAATCGGTTCGATTCGGTACGGTTCGGTTCAGTTCGGTTAATAACCACGAAAATAAATTATTTTTTATAGATTCATCCGTCAAATTGATATAAAACAATTTATGAAAAAAATCAATGAAAAAAACACAATATTCCAAACGAAAATACAAACGTTATCAAACAATATTCCAAATGAAAATGCAAACATTATCCCAATTTTCAATTGTAAAATACAAATTTAACAAACAATATTATAAATATAACAATATAAAACTTTACTTTCATTCTTAATTGTTGTGCATCGAAATTACTTGATTCATTCTTTCCCACAAGTCTTACTAGAATAGATCAACACTCAAAGTTGATTCCTATATAGTAAATAAGAAATGTAAGTACAAAATACAACGATACTACCTATTCCAGAATGGTTTTAACTAAGATTTAAATAAAAAAAGTACCTATTCATCAACTTCCTTCTTGCTAAACGTTGCACAAATTCTAGAGTATGATGAAGAAGTATAATTTTCTACACACAGTAGAAAAAAATTAACAATAAAAGGAGTCGTGCGTGAGTTTGTGGTTTGTGAAGAGTATGGTTTGTATTTATATACTATCATACTAATGCTATTATTATGGACTAATGGTAAATGGTTGGCCGGCTAAGTCAAGTAGATGAAATGGGGGGAGGGGATTTTGTTTTGGGCTAGATAGAAAAGTAGTGTAAAGTCCAATAATCAATTCAATTTTTTTTTTGAGGGTAATCGGTTCGATTTCGGTTCGACGGCATAAATACCATACCCGCATCGCCACGAACTGGTTCATTAAAATAAAAACCATATCCGCCCCATTGCACTATCGGTTCGATTTTTTTCGCCCCATTTAATTCGGTTAACCGCGGTTTTCGATTTTGACGATTCAATTTGCCATCCTTAAGTAAAATACGGATTTATAGAACAGCCCGACAATCATCTGCCGTTCCCGATGGATTTTTCTGTCATCCTCGACATTTGATCATAACAAATTGCATGAATAATTTTCGACAGTTCATTGCAATTGAGTAAAGTACACTAAAAATTTCAATGTAACATATATTTGAATATACAGCATTATGTACATACATTATCGCGTGAATCCCTGACAGAAACTAGAAACCATAAATATAGTCTACATATAAGCATAATAGTTGCAAAATTAACAAATTCAACTATGTTACCATTGAATTTCACCTAGGAGCACACAACATTTAAGCAACGGTTATAACAAACTAAAATATTTGTGCGCATCGCTGATAGAAAACTGTAAAACATTTTAAAATAAAAAGCTACACAAAAGTACTATCACAATACATTTCTAATTGTGAAATAAATACATCCAAAAGTACTATCACGTCATTAACTACTTAAAACAACTGTTATGTTATCCTTGAGAATATGTGACTATTTCTCTAGTTAACTCGTACAATGTATCTGATATGTTGCTTGATTTAACGTTGGTTGACTTTCTATCCGCTCTCCTTCGTGAATGGAGTCCTAGTCAATGCAGCAGGCACTCGAACATGTGTCAATCGTTGCATATTTGCGTTAACATCATTGTCACCTTTAACGGGTATGGTTGATGCCAATGATACATCAGTGCATGCTCCTATGCAAAAGTGGTTTGAGTTGTATTAGGTACCAAAATTTAATAATGGAAAAAAAAATAACGGATTCTACCAAAATTTGAAATATAACATCGAAATGATACGTTTATATTCAACTAAACATATTTAACGTAAAATATAAGAATTTGACATTGTATAACTACCCCACTATGGAAACTTACCGTCTACCACAAACATAGGGAACTTCGTGATTGTCCGGTCATGTATCTTTCGGTTCGACACCTTCATATGAAATAATCAAGTTTCAAATACCAAGATTAAGAAATCAAAACATTCTAATATATTTTTTTTTAAAACTGAAAGTTACACATACCAATTGTCTCTTTTACCCATCTAGTCAATGGACCTTTCGATAGTTTGAGTTATCAACTTTCAGGTCAGTATCTTCGTAAGAAACAATCATGTTTGAAATTATGAAGATAAAAACTTCAAACAATGGGACAAATGTGTTTTTAAATTAAAGTGATAATACATACAAATCCCCTCATTTACCTAGCTAGCTGATGGACCCTCCGGTGGTCCAGGCAAGCACCTTTTGGATCGGTGACTTCTTTTTCTAGAATGATAGCTTATCTCTACAGATGGATTCATAACTATTATTTCTATAATTCATGAAGTAATAATGTTGCTCAAATGATATGTTATACATTTCAACCCTAAAATTACACGTAGAAGAGAAGTTTAACAAAATTTGACTTCTGCAATCAACTGTCGAGAATTTCAGAGCCTAATTATCGAGATCGACAGTTCATCTGTCGACAGATGATTTCGTTACTGTCAAAATGGACGTTACATTTCACATTCATATTGATTTTTCAAGACACGAATGGTCAAGTTATTACAAACATGATATGTATTATACTTATAGCTTCCAATAGCACCACTTTTCATATACTCAGCCATAAGTTTTATATATAAATGCAAAGACATTTTCAAGAATGAAAATAGAACTATCCAACACTTCAAACAACATTCAAATAACCTGGAATAATCATATAAAGACACATTTAATCGAGCTTATTTGTGAATGTTGACCAGAATATACCCAATTCAATCTTAGCTCATTTTACAAACTCAAACTCAATTTGCCCAATAATGACCAATAACCATTATTTACATGAAAGAAAAATGAAAAACATAATTGTAAAAAATAAATTTATATATAACTTACATAAACCAAAATGTTAATATTTTCATAGCACTAGAAAAATAGGCAACAAAAAAAATGAGACATATTGTATCAATTCAAGACCAATATTGTGAAGAATAAAAAAAATACCCCTAAATTTGAAAAATCAGAGTAGAAGAAAGCAACAAATGCAAAAAGAAAGAAAAAGTAAAACTTTAAGAGATTAACGGTGATCTTCGTTGATGGTGGATTGATTAAAGTTCGTTTGGCTTCAAGCCTGAACAAAAATGGAGAACTTTAGCGTCGCCGACGATCTTGAACAAGAGGAAATTGTGCCGTTTAGATTTAGGGAATGAGAGAAAGAATGATAGCATTTGATTTGATGTGATGGTTTAAAGCTTTTTGTACTATTTTTCTATCTAGTCAAATCAATTTTTAATGAAGGACATGTAGGGTATTTGAATTATTTAGATGGGCAAAAATATCCAAAATTGACAATCTTGTAAAGAATTAAAAAAGGTGACATTTTTGTAAATGCAAAACCAAAAATTGACTATTTTAGTAATTTCCATTTTAAATAAATTTATAGAGTCAAAAATTTTATACACTTCAACAACACTTTCTATTTTGGCCCTTTTTTTTTCCTTTTCTCAAAAAATATTTATTGATTTCTTTTCATTTTTTATTTAACATAATTTTTTATATGGCAATGGTCAATCAATTTAGGTCACTGTTTGACAACCATTAAATGAGTTTTGTTTTGGAAAAAATAAGTTTTGGAATAGTAATTTTTTCTTTGGGATAATATGTGGTTAAAAAGTAGGAAAGAAATTTAAGTTTATGTGCTAAATTTTTATTGTGAGAATGTGTAATTGAAAATTAGTTTGAGAAAAAAGTATTTCATTTAATGATTGTCAAATATGGGCAAAAATAAAGTATTGAAATTTATGACTTATTAAGTCCTTGTTCAAATTATAATGAGTGGAATATTATTTTTTTTGAAAAATGGGTGGCTGAAAATTAAGGAGAAATTTTCGATTTACGGTGTAATATTATTTGATGGAAGATTGTGTAGTTGAAAATATTTGAGAGAAAAATGAAATTTAATTTAATAGGAGCCAAACGGGGGCTAAATGACATTAATTTAATTTAGTCATGTGCAGTGCACATGTTAACTTAACGACTATTTTGGATGGTATTCATTGGAGGGACAAATGACATTAACACAGAACATTGGGGATATGCGTGCCAAATACAGAGGATGAGAATAATCTTTCTTTGATTCCATTTAATTTACTTTATTTCTCATATTTATTTTTGATCACACATTCACACAATAAGATATTCTACACGTAAATTCAAAATTTTTCTATATTTTTTAACTATACATAAAATACCATTGAAGCACATATTTATTTATTATTATTATTATTTTGTTTGGAAATGAAGGCCACCAAACTATGCTAAAAGTGCAAAACACCAAGGTCAAAAAGTGGCTGCAATTTTTACACAAATTATATTGGCACTATTTATTATTGTTGCCAAAATCGGACCAGGTCGATTTGTTCAATCGAGAAACCTGAGAACCAACTAGTAAGCCAATTCAATTATAACTCAAAGTCCTTTAAGCAAAGGGAAAAGTTCATAATTCAGGGCTATTCTTTATACCAATTCAAGAATAAGGTAGATTGTTTAAAAATTCAAAAATCAAGTATATATTTAATTAATTAAAAATATTTTATTAAAAATAATGATGTCACAGAGATATCATTATTGGTCACATTTTATTTATTGGTCACAAATCATCATATTAATTAGTCAAATATTATTTTGAGCTCACAAATCTAAAGTTTTATAGATCATAAATCGTCAAATTAATTAGTCACATTATTTCGACGTCACAAATCAAAAGTTTTATAAGTCACAATTTATTTCTTTAATCACAGATCTAAAAATTTATAGGTCAACAATTATTTCGAGATCACATTAATTAGTCATATATTATCAAATTTTAAGGTCACATGGTCACAAATAATTAAATGGTTGGTCACATACGTCAAATAGTGGTCACAGACCACCACCACGGTGGTCACGGATTACCAAATTTTTAGGTCACATAGTCACAGATAACTAAATGGTTGGTCACATATGGTCATAGACCACTACCACCAACACTATCGCACTGCCACTGCCGTCACGGCCACTTACAACCACCCTCACCCCATCACCGACGCCAACAAAAATAAGAACCACATTCGGAAACCATCACAGTAACCAGATTCAACAAAAATCACCCCAGTCGTTAGATTCACCACCGCCGCCACCAACAACAAAAATCACAGCCAACTGTCAGATCCACCACCGTCGCCAAAAATCACAACCACCTTCACATCCAATTAAAACACCACCACTGTCTCAAATTCCCAAAAAAAAAAAAAAAATCTCCCAATACGTCGGTCAGCACCACCACCGTCGCCTCAAATCACAACCCATAAACTACATATTATCACAAACTTTGTGTACTCTCAGCCACAAACATCGAAAAATCGATTGTTGGGAGTGGAGGTAGTTCGTCATTCACTGTTAGAAACGGGGAAGCGACAATCTGTGCTACGAACTTTTGACGGTATTCGTCATCAGCCTCTATTGAATAGAAAAATGGAGAAAATGTGCTAGATCTGAGGGAAGTGACGATCTGATGCTGCGAATGGAGGTGGTGCAGCAGGGGTGTTTTAGAGAGAGAGAGAGGGGTGGGGTGAATGAAGGGGTGAGTGAATTAATTAGAGTTTGGCATACCTGACATGTACATAAAAAACTTCCTCACCTGATGTTTGCATCCCAATCTTTAAACACCTGGGACGGTGTAATTTCCACTTAAGCTAATAACCGGAATAAGCCCGGCTAAAAGCATGGCCCAACCGCACCGATTTCTCCGATTTGAATGGATCATTTTTAATTATAAACTAAAAGTTATAGGCCAAAAGTCAAAAATGTTGTAGGCCTTCAAATTATTGTTTCATTGGTATATATGCTGGCCATTATTTTTTTATAGCTTTTTTACTTTTCAGATTCGATGTGAGATTGCTCAATATTACAAATGGACACCATCCCAAAAAACATATGTACAGTTCTTCATGTAATCATTACAGATATTGACATGGAAGTGGGCCTTATATGAATAAAATATTGTCAAACCCTCCTTCAATTGTGTGTATTCTGTATGCTTTCTTTCTGTACAAGAAGCAAGGCTCTGGACACTGTTCAAGCCTTTTAACACCTGTTAGAGAATACTTCTAATTTTTTTAAGGCATGAAATGCTCTTTTTATTTGAAAATTTGTTCCTCAAAATAACTTATTTCTTTTGTGGTTAAATGTTGTCAAGTTTAAGTGAAAATATGTGGTTTTAGAAGTAGATATAATCAAAATTAAATGTAGTAAAACTTAAAAGTTTTTAAGCTACATATATTAATTAATTTGAAAAAATAACTTATTTTCTCAAATTTTTTGGTATATTTGTTTCTTAATTTATTGTTACCAGTCCTTTGATTCTTGATCCTTTTTTTCAGGTCAAAACATTGTTATTTATAAGGGGCATTTTACATATAATAGAATAGAAAATGTCTTTAAATTTAGAGAGATTTTTTAGTTCACTCCAACAATACTCTTTATTTTGACTTTTCTTTTTATTTTTTAATTACTTTTATTGATTTCTCTTCATCCTTCATTTAACATATACTTGTATATTATTGGTCAATTTAACTCAAATATAATCTGAATTATTTAAGAATGAACTGTTGACATAAGTAGCTTATTAAATACAATCATTATAAGAATAAAGAATGCGTTTATCTATCTAAATTTTGAGAGTCAAACATATTTTCTACTTTAAAAGTTAGAATAGATAGCCTCTTGGAGCTTAATTTTAAACATTGATTATTTAAAATAGAGAGTATTTTGCGTTTAAAGAGTTTATTGGAGATTTTCAACATTTTTAATAAGTGTAGTATAAAACATTTTGGTTTGCAACACTTCATAAATCATTTCGAAATATTAGGTGGTTAACTGTAATATTGTGTTGTCAATAATGATAATGTATTGTCACATAATAATGGTAATCATTCTGAATTATCAATAGTATTATATTGCAACTTTATTATCAATATTTTGCCATTATTGTGTACGTGTTAACTGTGTCATATAATTTACAATTCAGTAATTGTTACATTATTAAAGTTTATTTTTTTTTAATCTTTTGTCGTTATTAAGAATATTAACATTATCATATCATTGTGAATGGCCGAAGAGCATGTGGTGAAATGATCTCGAGTATTATATTTTATGCGATTTCTGGGTTGTGTTCATTAGCTGAACATAGAAATCTAATTTTCTCTCTTAATATTCATAATTCAATATACGTAAGTAATTAAAAGTAACTTAGTAATGCGGACTTTAGACATATTTATTTACCAATAAGAATTTAGCAAATAAAATAAATATTGGGATATAGTGGACTTAATTTTAAATATTGCTATGGTAAAAGGGACAAAGATACTTGGCCAGGCCTTATGGGACCCTTGCCGTCAAGCATATCTCTTGTAAAAGTTAAGAGGAAATTACAGGAATTCAAGCATTTCAAGATAGCCGTGCAAAAATCAGGTGGAAAGGTTTTTTAATAAAAAATCAGGTATTATTTATACCCACCCTACCTAATCCAAACAAACCCTAAATCATTTCTTCTATCCTCTTCAACTTCATTTCTCCTCTCTCTCTCTCTCTCTCTTCATATCTCCCTCAAATATCTTGGTCCTATTTGGTTTTGTATGATCAGTGAGTGTAAGAAATGAAAGATTTATCGATAGTCTCTTCTTTTTCCCTCTAGTTTCAATCATTTCTGCACACCCACAAAGATTCAAGAGACAATAAGAGTGAAAATGTCTTGGTAGGTTTCTCTCATTCAGAGTTTTTTGTGAATTTTCAGGTAGAAATGGATACGGAGAGACAGGAAGAGAGGGAGATGCATCAATTTCCACTCCTCTGCGTCTCTTCTCGTACGGCGCTGTTGCTGGCGTGGAAAGGGGATTTGGGATTTTTGGGTATTATCTCTTTCTCTTTTTCGATCTGCAGTTGATGATTTTTGAGGTTTTGTTGATTGTATTTTCAGATCTTGGCGGCACCGTAATGGTGTGATCGTGGTTGCGATGTTGGTTGGCAATGGTAAGATGGTGGTGGTTGTGGATGGGATGGCATGAAATATGAGTGTTTGGTGGTGGTGATGGTGTTCAGGCCGTGGTGGTGGTTTTTGTTGGTGGTGTGGTGCAAACGACAATAATTTTGTTTTGTTGTATTGCAAGGAGCGATGTAGTTTTTTTTTTTATACGATGGTGGCGGTAGCGATTGGTGATGGTGATCGTGATGGCGATGGTGCTGGCGATGGTGCGTAGTGGTGGTGGTGTGGTGTTAGCGGCTGTCACCAGGTGAGGGCAATCACAAGTGGGGGTTGGTGGCAATGATATATGACCCAATATTTGGTGTATGTGGCCGCTTATTTGGTTATCTGTGATCAAATATCAAACAGTAACCTTAAAATGATCGAAAAATAACTTGTGATCAACAAATTTAAAAATATATAGCTGGTGAATAAATTGTGATCTAAAATTTTTTTGATTTGTGACCTGTAAAATTTTTTATTTATAATCTCAATAATTTGTAACTAATTAATTTGATAATATGTTATCAATAAATTAATTGTGACATTTATTTATGTATGTGTGATTATTAATTAAAAAATATTTTTAATTAATTATATATATATACCTTTTGAATTTTTAAATTATCTATCTGATCTTTGAATTAGTGTAAAAAATGTACCTGAAATATGAATTTTTTTCCCCAAAGTTAACTAGGCAAGAAATGGTCTGACACTGCCCAGCAAGGTCAGTGATGTGCTAAGCAACAGCGTTAGAATCTTACCACGCTTACACCTCTACATATGATTAATTCACACTCACCTTAATCGAAAAAATTTAAAAATAAATAAAAATAACGGTAGGAGTATTGTGTCTTCATTATCAGATAATATACATTCACATTATGCTCATGTTCAATGAGGATATTCGATAACTATTAAAATGAGGTTTTTTTTTTTTGAGAAAATAAATTTAAAATAATGATTTTTTGAAGAATGTATGATTAAAAAATAGAAAAAAAGTTGCATTTATAGGTAAATTATTTTATTTTGAGAATGTAGTTGAAAATAAGTTTGAAAAAAAATAGTTTTATTTCCAAATAGGGAAAACCTGATTTTAATTTTAAGTTAACATCAACAATTAATTTTAACATACATTTTAAGGGACCATCACTTTTCAACTGTTGGGAATCTACTTATACATGCACAGCGAAATTTAAATAAAATTTTCGATTCCTACCAAGAATTGCCTTTGTGTTTAGATAGAAATTGTGATAAAATTGTACCTTTTCCAGATCTGCAATCTTTTTGCTTTTCTTTTCGTTCCATCAACCTTGATTCGCCACCACTGCTGTCCAATTGTCCAGCCTCCAACGGTGATCCACACAGAGAATAAGGTTACAGCTTCCAGGGTTTTCTCTTGTGCCAGCAAGAATAATGAAAAACATATGGACCTCAAACCCTAACTATGTATTTGTATAAACCCAAACGGACTTGGTCCGGTCCGGTCCAATATTTAATTAATCCAATTAATTAAATCCGGTCCGTGAATTAATTAATCTAATTAATTAATTCGGGAATATAAATAATAAATCCAATTAATTAATTTATCTAACGATTGTTAAATTAACCAATTGGCAATTTGCAATCTTCCAATTCTCTTTTGTGTGCGATCCATTAGGTTCCTGACCACGATGCCCAACGACGTGAAATATTATTTTGATATAATCAAAATTGATAAATTAAAACACCCTTTTAATTTATCGTCAATTCACACTCGCCGTCCCTGATTTACATCTAGCAATGTGTTAGGGCAATACATGTGATGGGAAATGTCACGTGGTATGACAAAATTAAATTCGTTCGTTTACCGTGAAACTATAATCCCTTCATCAATATGATCTGATCAATTACGAGACATGGAATTGTGTCAATCTCGATCATCGATCATATCTTTCACTCCACTCTTAAGTCAATATAAATCAAAAACTCCTTTTCGACTTATGAGTATACCTTGGCCAAAGATTTTATCATTGACTTAATTGAATAAAACGCAGATGATAATCTCCTACTATCTAAGAGTGATGAATCATTTATTGAACAATCACAACTTTCATACGATTCTTGACGTACCCGAATGATGTCGTATTAGCGGCCCTTTTCAGAGCAACATCCAACACCGCCAAAGTATGACTGTCCTCATATAAGGTACCATGACGACCTCAAGTCAAAGGACCAATTCCACTACCGAACGTTAAAGATTAACCACCGACACTCAGATAGTTATCCATGTGGAATCTCTCGACGGGTCTCCAATGTTTTGTTCTATAACAAAACATTCACGTGTTCATTTAAGTGTCATCACACTTTAACTTGCGAGATCAGCTACTTACTTCACAAGTAAGAAATGCCACACGTGATGGTCTATCCGTAATAACGATATCCATATCTCGTTATTACTCACGACCACGAATGATTTAAGATTCAATCAGATGTAATTTGTAGCTCACAATCACAACTTCTTGTGATTAACAAATTACAAATATTTGAATTTACGGACTCTATTATTTATTTAATTGTCTATTAATTAAATAATAGATCTGCCATTTAATTACATTAATTATATATAAAAGTATTTATGTCCAAAGTTGATTGGACCTAGGGTATAATACTTACAAACTCCCACTTGCACTAGATCCAATCACTTATGTATCAAATATCATAAGTCTACATGACGATCATGTTTATACTACGACAACTCTTTATCAGTGGATCTGCAATATTATTAAATGTGGAAATTTGCTCTTCTTTTTACGTCATTTCTATGTATTATCTCTTTGATGAGATTATACCGCCTTAATACATGTTTGGATCATTGATGAGACCTTAGTTCCTTTGCTTTCGCAATGGCTCTATTGTTATCACAATACTATGATATGTGATTAACAATATCAAAAACTACTCCAAGTTCATTTATGAACATCATGATCCATATTGCAACTCTTTGCTACTTCTGAAGTATCCATGTATTAGGTTTTTACTATTGAATCAACGGTTGCTTCACGTTTGGAGCCTTTCCAACATACCGCTTAAAAGTAAACCAATTTCTCCATATGAAATCTTCTCAAGATTTCATCTATGTAAATTGGGATGAGTTAAGAAATCTTCTAGATCTACCTCTATAGATCAAGTTGCTTATCCCATATCGTTTATGAATAAATCCTTTAACAACCATTATTTTAACGATTGAAATATAGGGATATCGTTTTCTATAATATTAGGAACACGACAATGCTCCCACTATCTTCTTGTAAATACACAATTCGTCTTCAAATTTGATAAAATCACACGCTTTGACTTTTCCATCAAATCGAAGATTTCAGCTACATAGAGACTTATCTTAACCTTTAGTTACGATATGCAACTGTTGCAAATAAAACCCGAATGGACTTCAGCAAGATCACAGGAGAAAAGTTTGGCCAAGGTCAACACTTAACCTTTACTTCTAGCCTTGCTTTGTATATATGGATATCCACTTCCATATCAACATTTCCCTTATAAACTATTTACAAAACCTTATGGGTTTTATTCCATCAGGAGGCTTAACCAAGGTCCAAATCTTGTTCACATACGCCGAGTTCATCTCGAGTATCATGGCCTCATGCTGTCTCTTTTAAGTCAACACTTGGCTTTATTTTGTTGCAGCTAGCAGGTTCATTGTCCTGGATCACTAATACCTGATTAATGATCATGGATTCGCACCTTCTTGAAGGTCGAATGATCCTACTAGATCCACATAGAGCTGTCATGTCCTCATGAGTCTTTACTTCCTGATCCAAAGTATATCCATATCAGATATGGGATCAAACTCGGATTTATTTACTTGGTTAACTATATCTGTGGACTCTTGAACTCTTTCAAATTCTATTTTACTCCCACTGTCTCCTCCAAGAGTAAATATTTTCTCTAAGAAGACGATATGTCGTGAGACGAAGACTTTCTTCATGATAATAAAATTTATATTCAAATGTCCCATTTGAATATCCCACAAATATGTATTTATCGGATTCGGTCTCAAACTTATCCGATTTAAGGCGCTTCAAATAAGCGTCATGGCCCCAAACTTTCATATAAGATAAATTGGGACTATTGTCTTTCCATAACTCGTATGGAGTTCCGTTAACCAATTTAGATGGGACATGGTTTAGTGTGTTGCACACTACAATCAATGCGTGACCTTAAAATAATTTTGAGAAATTTGCATGGCTTGTTATTAATCGCATTACATGTAATAATTAACGATTCCTCATTTTAGATACACCACCTTGCTACAGTGTATATGAAGGAGTCCACTGCACGAGAATCTCATTCTCTCTTAGATAATCTAAATTTTATCTTTAAAATCTCTCACTTGATCGAATCTTAATGTGTGGGTATCTTTACCTATTTGTTTCTCTAATTCTAGTGTGAATCCCTTGAACATTTCAAGAATTTCATGTTTGAGTTTTCATCAAATATACACGATCATTGATGAAATAAGAGAAACATTACCTGGCATCTTTTGACATGAGTCTATGTGCATCACTATGCATTAGACCAGTAATTATGCTGACCTTTCTTTTAAAAAAAAAAAAAAGATTTGGTCATTGTACCAGACATGCATAATTTGTACTTGTCAAAATCAGTTAATCCCAAGTATACATCTCTATGTAACTTTGGAATTACTTTTTATCTATATAACAAAGTCTGTCATGCCAGATCTCGGTAATAATTAGATTATCGCATTTATGCCTTTTAATTTCTATACTCGTTATAGAATCCTTAGTATTTAAAGAATATAAACGTCGTTTTGTAATTTACCATAGTCATTGGGATCTTTATCAAGATAAACAAGAACAACAATTATCCTTAACATTAAAATTGTTCATGTCCGAACATGAAATTCATTTTAATGTTCCAGCTATGGTGAGTATAAAGCGACATTTCTCTAATTCTAATACTAAAACCAAAAGGCAATGGCAAGAAGTATATTCATACAGGCAATGCAACAACCTTTGCTCATCTCTAACGTGTATGTCAACTTTTCTCTTTCGCAGTGGTTTACTTCTATTTAGTTTCTCCATATTTGTATAAATATGATATTTACACCTGGTATCATATACCTAAGAAACTCATGAAGTAGACGTAAGCCATACAATATTCCTTCCAATGACCTTTCATTCTATAATGAAACCAAGGGTCATTAGATTTGGTATTGTCCTTCGCTTAGACTGTCTTAACCATATTGGATGCTTTCATAAAGCCCCTTTAGACTTCCTCTTAATATATTTAGAGGAATCAACGGTTTGCCCACTACCAACTTTGCTAAATGGCTTAACAGTCATAAGTATGTTAAGCAACTCAATAATTTTACATTCGAGTTTATTCACGTTAAATTCATAATTAGTTGTGAATAGCTTTAGCTGACAGAGATTGCAGAACCAAGTCACTACTTAGTTCATTGTTTATGATTGAACACAGTTGAGACATTTCTCAACGTCAATCATCTTCAGTGTCTAAGTATCGATTGAAGATTACTCTATCATTTTGCACCGGTATAGTTGTTTGGAAGTCCCATATCCTTCCACACATGATTATCATCATACAACTCTTTGTAATGAAGAACTATATGTTAACATCTATACTCTCAAGTCGCTTTTGTAACTCAGTGACATAGTTGCAAGTATCACATACGTTGCAGTACTATTATCATCACTGCGTTTACTACAGTAGCTACATCTTCTTTAATTGAGTCATCAGCAAGTGTCTCTGAAAAGGGCTACTCAAGGACGTGACCAATTTTCTCATGCATGAGAACAATTCTCAAATTGGGGTGTCAATTAAGAAAATATAGTTTGGTTGTTGGCATCTAGTATGCCATTCAGATACACATGGTTACTCACGATTCAATAAATACAAATGACGAAAAAGGAAAGAATAATATATAAAATGTATCAATTAATTTAACATGAATTTTTATTAAATTAATTATGCTCCCACTGTTTAAATAAAATTTATGACCCTCTCACATAAATTTATGGAGTCCATGCTTGACTCCCAGTGGGCTGAGATCCCATCTATTATATTAAGACCTTGAGTGTATTCAACAAGCCCTAATATAATATTTGCGTAGATACTATTATCAATTGTATTTCCATACAACTCCCAGATCATTAAACTGACAACTCTTTGTTTTCACACATCTTATGTGTTAGCTTAACACGCCTCTAAAATTTATCTCCTTGAGTGTATTCAACAAAAGATAAATTTTAGTTAAATTAAACCCATCATTCAGAAATATCAAATATTTCATAGTGTAAAACATATCCCTAATGGACCAGCCTTGAGTGTACTCAACAAGTTGAGATGATTTGGAACTCTGATTTTTCACTATAATGATGAAAGGCGATTACAAATGTGACTTAATATTTTATGGAGGGATTTTGCATTCATGAGTCTCATCAACAACAATACAATCATATATATATATATATATATATATACAGACCCTCCATTAGATTTTTCTCCAAGCAAAGACCAGAATATTTTCTGCCAAACATTATCTTCTTTAATGGTTCCTATTCTGATGTTATATTCTTGATCATAATATAAGTATTCAAATTCTGTAATTGTTTTATTAAGGTACATTTGATCTTCTAGTTCTAATAATTCTTTATTATCTAGTGTGGACGATAATGAACTTTTACTATCTAGTCTTTCCGAGCCATAAGGAAGACTAGTTGGTCAATTCTTAGGGGGTATAGCATTGAACAGTGTCAATGCACAATCTCCATGGTCTCCACCTCTTCTTGTCTCTTCAATTAGTCAAATTCTAACATGTATCCTATACTAGTTGGCACGCAGGCCTAAATGAAATTGGACTCGCATGCCCATAATAACAATAATAATAATGGACTTGCATGTCCAATATAATAACAATAATAACGGGCTCGCAGGCCCAAAATAATTAAGAGCTCGCGGCCCATAAAACGACAAAAATAAAATTAACCATTCAACACATCCATATGATCGAGTTCATAATCCTCCACTAATAATACATTCATCACATAAATATATACATATATAATATCTAATATTATATGCAAATAAGTTTCAAATTTCTAGCAATTAAGTCGTCTAAACTCTTTTAGACAAATGGATCGGAATAATTAATTAATCATATTAATCGATTATTTAATTAGCGGGAATATTTATTTAAAATCAAATCTTAATTAAATATCAAATTAGAGTCAAACTCTAATTTCAAAATGTAAGACGGTTGAATTTAATTAAAATCAAATTTTAATTAAATGACAAAACTAGAGTCTAACTCTAATTCCAATATTTAAGGGCGAATGAATTTAATTAAAATTAAATTTTAATTAAATGGTAAAACTAGAGTCTAAACTCTAAATCTAAGATTTTAGGGCGAACATGTTTAATCAAAATCAAATTTTAATTAAACATTAAATTAGAGTCTAATTCCAATTAGAACAAATTATAGGGTGAATTGATTTAATTAAATAGCAAATTAGAGTCAAACTCTAATTCCAAGAAGAAATTTAGGGTGGGATAATTTAATTAAAATCAAATTTTAATTGAACGTCAAATTAGAATCGAATTCTAATTTCCTGAATATGTTCGGGGTGAATAATTAATTAAAATCAAATTTTAATTAAGTATTAAATTAAAGTCAAACTTTAATTTAAATTGAATTAATATTTTTATCTAAGATAACACTCCTAAATAAAATAAAATTCAATATAGGGCCAAAATTTATTATTTAAGTTAAAATCATATTCTAACGAAAATATAAAAGTTGTTAATTTTAAATAAAATTTTAATTTGAGCCAAAATTAAAATTATAGAACAAATCCATTTGAAATTCAAATCTAAATCCATTTTTAATATCTAAATCCAAAACAACTTTTGAAAACATCAATTTGACCCAAATTTAAAATTAACAGGAGGGCCCCGAAATTTGAAAATTGCACAGCAGCCCTCAGTTATAAAATTGTAAAATGACCCCTGATATCATATTTGCAGGCGGGGTCCTGCAATTTCAGGAATTGCAAACGAGGCCCCTGCCTCCAAACGCCCAAAAAACCTGTAAACCCTAATTTTTTTTTTTTTATTTGTTGTTGCCGGCGCCACTTTAATGCCCCGCGGCAGGAGCCGCCTGAGCAGCGATGTCCTGCCGCTACAGCAGCGTGAAAGCGCTACTCACACAGCAGCGTTTTCACTCTGCTGGCAGCGGCGCGTAGCGGCGATGGTCGTCGATGCTTCTTCCCGCCGACAATAATTGCCAATTTTTAGTTTTTTTTTTTAATTTATTCAAAACAATTTTGAACACAAAAATGAATCTTCAATTGCTAGAAACAATAAAACATGAATAATCAACTTTTGATTTCAATGATATGCAAATCTATTTCTAACAAACACAAAGTAGGCTCTGATACCACTGTTGGGAATCTACTTATACATGCACAGCGAAATTTAAATAAAATTTTCGATTCCTACCAAGAAGTTCCTTTGTGTTTAGATAGAAATTGTGATAAGATTGTACATTTTCCAGATCTGCAATCTTTTTGCTTTTCTTTTCGTTCCATCAACCTTGATTCGCCACCACTGCTGTCCAATTATCCAGCCTCCAACGGTGATCCACACAGAGAATAAGGTTGCAGCTTCCAGGGTTTTCTCTTGTGCCAGCAAGAATAATGAAAAACATATGGACCTCAAACCCTAACTATGTATTTATATAAACCCAAACGGACTCGATCCGGTCCAATATTTAATTAATCCAATTAATTAAACCCGATCCGTGAATTAATTAATCCAATTAATTAATTTGGGAATATAAATAATAAATCCAATTAATTAATTTATCCAACGATTGTTAAATTAACCAATTGGCAATTTGCAATCTTCTAATTCTCTTTTATGTGCGACCCATTAGGTTCCCGACCACGATGCCTAACGACGTGAAATATTATTTTGATCTAATGAAAATTGATAAATTAAAATATCCTTTTAATTTATCGTCAATTCACACTCGCCGTCCCTGATTGACATCTAGCAAATGTCAGGGCAATACATGTGACGAAAAATGTCACGTGGTATGACAAAATCAAATTCGTTCGTTTACCGTGAAACTATAATCCCTTCGTCAATATGTTCCGATCAATTACGAGATATGAAATTGTGTCAATCTCGATCATCGATCATATCTTTCACTCCACTATTAAGTCAATATAAATCAAAAACTCCTTTTCGACTTATGAGTATACCTTGGCCAAGGATTTCATTATTGACTTAATTGCATGAAACGCAGATCATAATCTCCTACTATCTAAGAGTGACGAATCCTTTATTGATCAATCACAACCTTTATACGATTCTTGACATACCCGAATGATGTCGTATTAGCGCCCCTTTTCAGAGCAACATCCAACACCGCCAAAGTATGACTGTCCTCATATAAGGTGCCATGACGACCTCAAGTCAAAGGACCAATTCCACTACCGAACGTTGGAGATTAACCACTGACACTCAGATAGTTATCTATGTGGAACCTCTCGACGGGTCTCCAATGTTTTGTTCTATAACAAAACATCCACGTGTTCATTTAAGTGTCACCACACTTTAACTTGCGAGATCAGCTACTTACTTCACAAGTAAGAAATGCCACACGTGATGGTCTATCCGTAATAACGATATCCGTATCTTGTTATTACTCACGACCACGGATAATTTAAAATTCAATCAGATGTAATTTGTATCTCACAATCACAACTCATTGTGATTAACAAATTACAAATATATGAATCTACAGACTCTATTATTTAATTAATAGATATTTAATTGTCTATTAATTAAATAATAGATCTATCATTTAATTGTATTAATTATATATAAAAGTATTTATGTCCAAAGTTAATTGGACCTAGGGCATAATACTTACATCAACCACAAATTTCATCAACTTTTATTGAAATTACTAAAAATCTTATGTTAATTTATAGCAAAAAATGTATTCGAATTTTTATTAAATTAACGGTGTTGTGACCCAATTAATTGTAATGTATTGTGACATTATCATCAGTATTTTGTATATGTATTAACAGGGACGGAGCTATACTTTTTGTATTGTGGAGTCAAAACTTAAAATGCATTTTTTTAAAAATAGTATTAATGAAAATAAGTCAATACACTACTATAACTGCAGCCTACTCATTTTGATATTATGAAAACACCAGATAATTACATCATTATCAATATTATCAAGTAAATTTTGCTACTTGTATAGTTTTGTATACCACCTCATGGAAAAATGTGCAGCTGGCGACGAGTAAATCAATTTGAATGTAAATGTAGGTCAAGCTGGTTCAGAACAATGCATTTTATACATGAATCAATATGGAAGCAAATTATGAATTCATTAACTCATTCTTGATCAAGATATTAAAATTAAATTGTACTCATAGCCACCTATGAGTATGACAATGAATTATGCTTGATGTACAATTATAGTTGACAATCTAGTTGACAACATGTCACATTTCAAATTATGATTGGACAATTTGAAAAAAACTTGTTTTTGACACCAATTATTTTTTGACAATTTATACATTGTTAACCATGATTGTCATCCATAGATGTACAAATAGATTAATCGGTACAACAGCTATATTTATTGATTTTGGTTGATTGGGGTATCAACATATCTTTACTCCTATCTCAGTTATGTGCACGTTACTTGCAGATATGGACATATACATTGGAGATACAAATTGAAATTTATCAAAAGAGGGGAGGCCTTAAATGTATACACTCTGGCGGTCAAGTCAAGTACGGTACAATAATTTGGGGTGTGGGAGAAACATAGAAGAAGGAAAACGGAGGAGTATAGTGTATAAGTTCAGTATTTATTAGTAAAGAAATGAAAATGAGGCTATCTACATGCTTGACATGAGACGTCAGCCCCATAGTACCCAAGTCAAGCTCAAAGACGCCATACCCTAGCCACCATAAGTATGTGACATCCTATATGTTGTCCTAAGCAGATAACGTGAGATTTGGCTCCTATCTGCTCTCGTAAGATGTCACATAAACTAAATTGAACATAGCTCAATGTGTCAGATTACAGCTTGTACAAAGCATTAGGATTCAGACCTAATCGATTCAACTTTGGAAGCCCATTCTATGTGGCAAGGAATGGGTCTCTAATTGCCTTGGAGAGAAGATGAGATAATTCTGTACGAAGTTATGTCACTTCGAAGGCTAGTGTGGACAAAGCAATGTGACATACTCTAAATGCCTAAAAAATGAATGGTGGCTAAGGCGTTGGTGGGTAGTCTCATCGTCATAGGGAGTAGGTCCTTCATCCTTGCATAGCATTTTGCTTAACTGGCACCACGTGGCCTGCCACATAGTCAACGGTGTAATAATAGTCCCTAAATCCAAGGTCAATTATTCCTATATGGCATCGGACTCTCGATGTTGTAGGTTTTACAATTGCATATTCGAATTATATTGTAGAAGCGAACATGTTGACGAAAAGAATAGAAGCAGGATTGGGTTGTGCTCTCAACTCCCCGAAAATGAAGGGTTGTTGAGGCGATGGTCGATGACCTCATGCCTTAGAGAGTGCTCTTTGCATTGCATTTTGTTTAGGTGGTAATCAAGTGACTTGTCACAGGGGCAGAGACATAACAAACCTCATCTAAATTTTCAAATTTTGATGAAGTAGAAAATGTCAACTATTTATGTACCCTGATCAAGTTTCACCAATCTTATGAAAATTGGCCTGGCCAGTCGGTTTGATTGATAAAATTAGGAATCGGGCCCATAATCGAGTCAATCATGCTCGATTAACCGTTTATGACTAAACCGCTTAGAAATCCACCGAACTTGCCGATTTAATCATAAATCGATGAACCGATCACGGTTTTGTGGTTTTCCCAATTTTTATTTTATTATTATTATTATTTTTTTTAGTTTAAAAAATTTCAACTTCATGAATGGACCTCATAAACAACAATTCAAAGGCCCATGGAGAAATATTATATGACATGCACATTTTATAGATGCAATAATTTCATAAACTTCCAATGTGGGATAATGCATTTTATAAATGCACTTCTCTCCAATGGTTTTATAAACTTCCAATGTGGGATAGTGGCACAACAAAGATGTTAAAAAAAAATTATAAAATAATGAATCTAATTAACAAATTATTACTATAAAAAAATTTTAAAAAAATTATTTTTTTCATATTATTTTTTTATTTTTGTATGTATTTATTGCATTCAGTTCGACCTCAGTTGAACATTTTGACCCTTCATCCTTTTCGAGTCAATTTTCAAAACATTGAGTTTCACATTTTGGTGTAGTACAAAATTTTGAAAGGTTGTAGTCATGCCTTAGTTTTAATTTTTGTGGTCGATTGAACTTTATATTATTACAGTTTTTAATCTGAAAGTACCTAATCAATAGAGTTTGGCACAAACTTTTCCATGGTTATTACAACCCTGCTAGGTGTAAAATTGCTGCCAGAATTTCCAAAGAATACAATTGGCAATTTTTCTTATTGAAAAAATAAATAAATAAATAAATAAAATAAAATAAAAATGGGAGACCAACCAGATGCTACAGTAGCAACATCATCAGATGAATTTTTAGCAACACTGCTTTTGTACAAACAACGAAATTCTGCTTATTAAAGAAAAACATAAAGTACGAGAGACACAGACCTTACAATTTGTTAGGAAAATGAAAATATGCTTCAAAATAGTAAATTATAAAAAATTAATAATAATAATAAAGAAGCCCAAGCTATGATTGAAATATTTGATTTAGTATTTTTTATATTTAACCAAATCGCTTAGTTCAAAAATTAGTTAGCTATAAAAAAGTAAAGACGTGACGTTTTTTACAACATAGTCAAGGCATTCTAGTGACGAATTCAGCAATTCGTGTGACATAGGGCACACACTAGACGGCCATTCAGCTCAAGCGACTGTCGAACAATAAAAAAAGAATTTTTCGAAGGAGCCAACACAGGTGACCTTCATGGCTCGTCAAGTTCTAGCTCCGCCACTAACCTAAACGATAGTTTTTGTCCAGCTCTCCTATCATTATGTTACTGATGCTGTCGCATTATTATCTCATATATGGGATTAATGAATTCAAACAAAATAAATTACTTACCAACAAACTTTTTTACTTATTTTGATGCACCAGAGATAATTGTTTAATCAATCAATTAATCAAACCCTGAATTCCAGGCATTTGGCTAACCCCGACACTGTCATATAGCAAAATTTAAGGAAAACAATTTTGGAAAAAGTGCCCCTTTTAACCCATGCGAGTTCTTTGTTAGGAGAACACAAAAGGGCCAATCCAACCAAAAGTAAAAGACTCCCCTTAATTCATGCATGTCACATACACATATAAAAATTTCTCATTTATTGGGATGTGTAGCATTTTTTATGGATTAATTTTCAATACGTACTTAGTACGTTAAATTTGACATGGCGGGATCTTAGAAGTTAACAAGAAAGAGTTTTGGTCATGAACGTTGCTAAGACTTAAGAGATTTCAACAAGAAATGCAAATCGTAAGAAATGAGAAATTTTAACAAAAGAAATGTTGAATACATTGTGGACTTGCTTTGCATCTCGAGGTCATAGGAGGAGCAATACAATTGATCCAGAATCGCATTCATGATCTAGAAGGAATAGAGACGCTTCTTGATTAACAAGAAATAAACCTCAGATGGACAAGATTAAGTAAAGAATGATACTATCTAAAATCAGTAATGTTAGAGCACCAGTCTAGATGTCAACATTTCATATGTTCCACTAAATAAGTCGTATGACTTTGCATTTAAATGAATCTATTATTTAATACCATGTAATTGTCACATAGATCAGTGCCTTACACAAGTGGCGATACATAACATTAATCAATGAACCTTTCTTTGAATTTAAAAGGTGAGGCCAAGAAACCCTAAAGATAGTTTTTCCTCCTCAAAGCTCTCTATAAAGTGATGCGTGCAACATAAACTTCGTAAATTTGTTTGCTATTACTATGGCTCATAGTACATTATATAAAGAGAGAAAAAGTAAAAACAAAACAAAACAAAACAAATACTCGGGTGACATGAATGGCAACCAAACTTTTAGAAAAAGATAAACTTTCATGCTTTTTCAATTTAATCTCTCATACAATTGAGTCTCTCTCTTAAGAAGTCATTGTTCTTATCTTAAATAGAAAAAGTATCGGCTGGTGTTGGACCTAATTATATAGAGAGTTGCTACATGTACACTAATGTATAACCTCCTCACATGAGAAGGGGTTCACGAATTTTTTTTATCACTGTGGGCCCCCCTCTTATGTGAGAGGGCTGTACACTCCACTCTAGCGTTCAAGTGAATTTTCTCTTATTTTTAATATAAAAAGAAAGAATCAAAATTTAATTAATCCCAAATACCAAAATTGCAAAACTTGACCAAAATTCCATTTGATTCCCTTCAAAGGGTATCTAAAGCAGAATCCCCAGAATTTGATAACAATTTAACAACCTTTGAAAGTATTAACTACTTTCTCGAACTGTTTTACATGAATACAGACGACCTAGTTCTAATATTTCTTGGTACGATAAACATAGAACCTTAATTAAACATTCAATCTAGAAATTCTCGAGCAGGATAGTATATGAAAAACTCTACACAAACTCCAACAAGACGAGGTTTGAGCAGGTTGATAACTGAATTATACCGCTTGTGTCTAATCTTACATGCCAAACTTAACCTTGCATAGATGGTTCTATAGAATTCCTCGTTCCCCTGAAGGTAACATTGTCACTTTAATTAGAATAGAAGCAAAAATTATCGCACACACGTGATCATTAAATTATCATACATTATCTCGTACAAATTACAAGACTTATGTTTGGTACGCTGAACTAAACAGTATTGTACACATTTATCGACTAGTTCAGTATACTAAACATATCCTTGGCATCTTAATTAGACATACCTGTTGTGAATGGGATCAGGTCCAGTAGGCACTCTTCTCTTGCTAACCGAATTAAGCTTGAAATTTGTGGTTGATGGAACTGCAACCATTTTAGTATCTCGATTGGATAATCCAATGAAAGTTAAACAAAGAAACCCCGCCAACAACGCCACCACCAAGACCTTTCCTGGGCTGTCTCCCACCATTAAGCTCAGCTAATACTGTCCAAAACTGCAGAACAATGTACCTGTTTGGCTGATGTGAAGAAGAAATGAAGAGAGATAGACTTGGCTGATGAGTTCATAGGCTGGAGACTGAAGCAGTTGTATGTCCCTTTAGGCAAAAAAGATTATATTGGGAGATCACCAACCTTTGATGCATGTTGCACTTTTGTCCCCAGCTTTTCATTTTAGTAGCACTTCGATCCCCTTGAAAATTTTACTCTTATCCGGATTAAACCAAAGAAAATATTTTAAAAAGACAATTTTGTAGTACATAATAAAAATGAGAATAGAAGAAGAAAAGAAAACTTTAGATTCTTCTCCCAGTCGATCGGTCCCATCACATCACCTTAATTGACACCATCGCCATTTTTGTCATAATAAAATGTCAAATATTTGAAAACTCCGAAAATTACTTCATTCATTCCATTTGATTTCGTTTTCATTATCGTATGCAAGGGCAAAATCATTTTTATAATGACATTTTAGCTTATTAAATGAAGATAAGGGTAAAATTGTTCATCAGGGATTAAAGTGCTACTGAAATGAGAGTTGGGAACAAAAATGCTTCATTTTGAAAGTTGAGGACAACAGTGCAATGCTATTTAAGGACCTCTGGTGCGATTTACCATTCTATTGCCAAGGGAAAATGGTATAATTTTTGAAGTTATAAATGTCCCCAAAAGCCAGTACTATTAAGTGTGGTGTATTAGTAATTCACCAATTCTAGACCACCTTTTGGTTACTAAAATCAAAATCACTGATATGCGCGTAGTCTTGATTTGTATAGGTAAGATTTATTTCTTCATTAAAAGTTTGATATTGTAATTTTCACAAATAAATGACAATGTTAATTTTAAAAAATATTTTAGTTCGCTCGTTGTTGAGAATTTAGTCATTTTAAAATATGTCTACATCTAATGATGAATATAATAACAATTTATGTAATCGACTTCAACTCTGTTGATAAACTTGATAATCAAGAATTCTCATTTTGCATGTGGATTTTGATGAGGCCATTTTCATGGGACCTTACTATCCTTATATATAAGGGTGGATAATTTTTGTGTGAAACCGAATCGAAATCAGATAGAACCGGCCGATTTGGAATCAAATAGGTTGTTTTGGAACTATGCCTTGAGAATCGATCGATTTCAATCAAATTCTCGATAATGGTTCTCAAATGAATTCGATTATCTCAAATTTTTCTTTTTGCTTGTATATTACATCAAGATGCACTAGATCTTTGAACATTAGATCTTAAAATTATCTCACATTAAAATTCATTTTTTATTCGCCTTTTTTTTTTTATTCCCCCCCTTTGCAACAAAACCTAATGAGTAATCAAAATTCAAATATAAATCATTTTATAAATACTTTAGAATCTAATACAAAAAATATTTTTTTTAAAATATGCTAAAAAGTAACATATTTGTAGATGGACTGCGTTCATGGGCACGGCACGTATGAAAAACAACAATTTATTGAGGTTATGATTTAAATTAATTCAACAATCTCATTTTAAAAAATAAAAGAAAAAAAATAAATTATTTATAATCATATCTTTAGCATGAACATTTACATGTAGACTGTCTTTTCGTTTCTCTTTATCAAATATGTTATGGCTGGAAATTCTTCACAAATGAATGACAGCAAAACTTGAACACACCACCAGGTTATGGCAAATCCCAAACAATTGATTAATAAGATTGATCAAAATGACAGTTGAGATTACAGTTTTGAAGGGCATAGTTTTTTCATCCATTCCCCATGCCAAGTGTAATGACTCCCTTTTCATTCTTATTCTCTGCTAAACTTCTGGGAGGGTACAAACACAGTTCACTATTATATACACCAATAATAGACAAGTTCTCTCTTACGACGATGTCAATTCCCGAGAAAAAAAGTTACTACGACGAGCACACCTTGCAGCTCTTCCTACAATAACCAACAGCGTCTTCTGAACCCACCATATATAAGGAATTTTTCTTGCATTCGCCCTGAAGAGCCCACGCAGGACAGTTTGGATTTGAGTCGACACAATCTCCATTTGCAGAATTCTTAGGTGTATCAAAAGATCTCACGTGAATCCACTTTGTCGCGGACCACTTCTCGCCTTCAATGACAGGACAGCTCCCATGCAAACTCGAAGGATCAGTGGTTGCATCAGGGTGAAGACTAAAGAACAATAATGCATCACCCTTCCGGGGTTTTACTGTAAAAGAAAAGTGGGAAAAAGGTCATTGTGTGTAATCCAAAAACCTTCTACCAAGAGGTCAAGTCACCTCAATTCATGTTGTAAAACAAAACGATGCTTATTTTTAGCTTCGTGCCTCGTATAATCTCTTAAAAGGAAGTGACATCACCATTCTGACAAGAAACAACTCAAAGAAAGTGCTATTTTCTAAGTGAAAATAATAAGGAACGGCCTAACGGAAACATGGGCAAGGTCTACAATATCAAACGACAATAAAGAGAACACCATTCATCTAGATCAGCAAGACCAAAATGTCAAAGAAATAACAAGTTGTTGAGTATGTTGTGTTTAAAAGTACTCATATTGCCAAACACGATTTTTCAAGTTTGTCTCTTTTTTAAGGACAACCAAACAAGCTCCCAAAGTTCATTATACTTAGTATTTTTTCCGATCCCTTCCTTTGCCTGTGTGCTAAATATTAACAACTTAACATAATCAATGAAGCAAAATGAAGCAAATGGACATCGAACGACATGCCAATCAGTAAAAACATATTACCTGCATAGCCATCTTTAGCACAATTGGACCAGTCACTGCCTTTGGGCTGAGTTTTTGTTGACTATAATACATATCAAAAATAAAGAGAAAAAATAATAAGAAGGAGAACACATTTTTTGGTCTTGAATGCGCAAGGGGATAAAAAGACAAAGACAAGCATAACATTATGAAGTATTAGACACCTCTGAATTGGGGAAGACAGTTTCTCCGCCCTTCTCAATATTCGACAAATACATAAGTACAGTAGCCACCCGATGACCACCGAGTTCTTGATTGGCCTTGTCATGAAAATAATCAAAGTGCGGTTCATACTTCTGTCCATGCTCATAATGCAGTATTTGAATAGATTCCCCATTCTCTACAAGGCAAAAATCATAAACAGAGTAAGAAGTCTTCGTTAAACCAAAGTGAACAAAATTTAATGAACCATTCCTGAATACCAGGAGGGAGGAAAGTCCAGGCAGCAATCCTTGCTTCAATACTCTCAACTACATCATCCTTCAAAGGAAAATTAACATACATTTAGCACATTATAACTTCAGTAAGTTATATTCAATTACAAAACTGTTTATTAAAATGAAGTCCTTCACATTTAACATATATTGTTGTGACAATGGTCTACTACATATAGCAGAAGAGCAAAATTCCCATACAAAAATCAAAGAAACGACAAGTCTACCATATCAAAAGTATGTCAGCACATCAAGTATTGCCATTTAAAGGCAGGGAAGGTAAGAATCAAGGTGAAGGAAACAACACAGGACAACTGTAAAAAAATAATCCAGACATCTTGAAAAGCATATCCAACCAAAAACTGATAATTTATGATTGTAATGCTTGTTGAATTGCAATATTATCCAAGGACACTTGAGTGATGCAGATTTGTAAACTTGGCACATGCAAGAAGGGGAAAGAAGCTCATGCATTGACTCGAGATCATCCATTTTCTTGGACGGATAATCAGGGAAGGAATTATGCAGCAAGGTTGTCAATAGTGTTCCAATACAGCCGATCTTCTGAAGAATAGCTACGAGTTATAAAAATAAGGATGTGAGCCATTGTTTGTGTTGCATCATATTTTTAACACAGACTCACACAGATGTGATCTTACCTTTTAATTTCTTTCAAATATGGTTCATAATAAAGCTATGAACATTAAAGAACCTGCAGCCACTTGTTTATAAGAGGTAAAAAAAAAAAAAAAGGGGCTGATAACAGAAGGCATTACAAGATTTAATTAGATCCGGACAGCTAAACAATTACTCATTCCTAGATTAGATATTAAACGAGTTACGGTCACCGTTTGAAAGAGTATCTCAAAGATGAAGGACATTTTTATTTTTATTTTGTACTTTTGACTTATCACGTGCCATTTAAAATGAGAAAGTCAAATAAGAATCAAAAGATTCTTAATTCATGCCTTGATAAAAGCCATTTCCTACTATATATTCATGAAATAATTATAGTTGATTTGCGGAAGTCTCGGACTTCTGGATGTCAGTATTACTAGTAGGGTAGTTCTACGTTTCTCACAATGCATATCCAAACCCTAAAGCTGACAGGCAATTCTATACAAGACTATCATATGGTGAGAGGAACGAAGATATTACATGTCAATGAAGGTTCCAGCAAAAAGGATACAATTGCACACTTGCCTCATCGTCTAAGTTTGCTTCCCACTGATTCATTGGAAAACGGGTGCATTGCATTACACTCCCATTAATAATTAAATACTTTAAGAATTTCATTGCAAACCTAATTTTGTGATCATTCGACCATAAATGCGACTAAAACTGTTATGAAACATGTCTGTGTTTAGTTAACTACAAATGATGGCAACACAATTACAATGCAAGTGAATTGCATTTTAGATTCTTGGCATCCCCATTCCCCAGTATAACAATCACAGGTTTAAATCAGATTGCAGAGTGCTTTATGTCAAACAAACATAATTAACAGGCAATAACAAGTCTATATCTCCATAAACTAAGTACTTAGAAGCATCCCAATATCCAAATATAGTATAATTCACACACCACCCACATTAAATTATAACCGTTTAAATCTGAAAAAAATTGTAAAAACAGGATTCAAAGTCGATAAAGAAAAATCTTGGAATAGTATTTTTCGCTAACCTGAGCCTTCTTAAGAAACATGCCAGAACTTGTGCGAACTTCACTTTCTATACTCTTTCCAGAATCATTGTCTGCTACCATAGACTTCTCGAGCTTATCCTTAGCCTGCTCATCCAAATTCAATCAGACGGAGAACAAATAAATGAAGTTCATGCCCTTCCTTCCCTTCCTCTAAATTACGAATTAATTAACAACTACATAACTTAATATTAGTCCAATAAAGAAGAAATGTAAAAAGCCCTCTTGCCAGAATGATCCAGCTTATTTCAAATTTTCGTAGAGTTCAATTTCAACCCCCCCCCCCCCCCCCCCAACAAACAACAACAATTTCCCACATTTCCTGTTTTCATTAAATCTAATAAATCACAATCAACAAATTATTTATAATGTGCAGGCATATTGGAAAAGGGAAAAAAGGGCTAACCAGAGTGATAAGATGATCACACTCCTTATCGGTCAAAAATCCCCTGTATATAAAAGCCCTGTAGAACACCATTAAAATCATAACATCATTGATCAAACACAGTGGATTCAACACAACACGCGCGCGCGAGCGCACAAATGTATGCATTTATCTCTACATACAGACACAGAGTAAGGTGAAAGTAAAAAGTGAAAACGAAAAAACAAAAAATAGAACCTTGGACGCCATGAGATTTGGGTGACCCGTGTTGGATCCAACGGAACAGACGAGGTACCCGTGGTCAATTTCAGAACCGACTCTTTTCTGATATAGCCCACAAAAAAAATTTAAAAATAAAAATCAGTCATGATCTGAATTCTTGAATGGACATACGAATATACATACATATACATGTAAATAGGAATTAATGTACAAACAAAAGGAGCAACATACCCTCCAGGGATTTGGACAGCAGCATTAGAAAGATTCGGAAAAAGAAAGAAGAAACACAGAGAAAACCAAAGAAAAACTCGAGGGTCCATCCAAAAATGAATTTGTTTTTACCAAAATCCCTCCGTTTCTTTGGGTGGCAAAGCCCCAAATCTTGCAAGAGAGTGGCTTTAGGTTTTATTTATTAATGAAAAAACAAAACAATCGCGTCAGTCGTCGGAGGTTCTTGGACTCTGTCAATTGTTTTTATTTGCTAGTGGCAAAATTTCGAGGGGTCGCCCACTGGTTTCAAGGGGTGTCATTAAAATTTTGTATCCATTTGTCAGAGTCTTGTCTGGAAATTTCCAAAATGTTTCTTTTTCTTTTCTAGCTTTGATGAGAAAATTTTCAAATTGTTATTTTAAACTAATCAATGTATTTTTCACAAATAATCAATAAAATGTAGGTTTATTGAATTATTTGTCAAAAATTTGTTTTGATGATGCGCTTTTGAATTGAACTTATAAATTAGGCCATTGCAAGTAAACATTTGGGCCTCAAACTCCCGAAGTTTCGGCGTTAAGTAGAGTGGGCTTTTAAATGTAAATAGTGGAAATTACATAATTTCAGATGTTTAAATATTAGAATTCAAAAATAAAAAAAATTGTAAACTCTATAAAATGTAAGCTCTTACAAACTGCACTGGCTATATAAAACGTATTTATATTGTATATATGTTAATTTCAAAATTATTACTTTACATACTACATTTTAAAGTGCGACGACAAAAAATAACTTTTTGCTAGAAAGCATATAAAATTTTCGTTAAAAATAGTTAAGTAGACCAAAATAATCATAATAAAAAAATAAAAATACATCACACCATTTGCATGGCATTATGTAACATTTTACGTACCACTTTTTAAAACTTTTTTATTCTCAAAAATTTTAACTATGATTTCATTTTCATCTAATTAATTTTCTCTCTCACTAATGCGTCGATCAAAGTGGAGTCTTTTCACTGCATCAATTATGTTATTTCTTACACAAACTTATATTTTTGTATTAATTTTATTTTTATACTTTCTCTTCTGTGAAGCTTTCTCGCTGAAAATATTTACTTTCTTAGCAATTTTTTAAGTAGCAAAATTTTAAGTACAAATAAAATTAACATAAAAAATTATTTAACTGATTTTTAAAATTTTAATTCATTTAAAAAATTTATTAATTAGAAGACATAAGTCAAGAATTTTTATTTGCTTACAATATTGGTAAAGTCAAACGCAGCATTTTTTAAAAATTTTTCAATATCTTTTTAACTTAGTAAAATTGATTTTTATTGGTTTAATGTTAGAGTTTAGGAAATGAAAATAATAAATTTTATAATTATCACACATACAAAATATCATCAATTAAAGAAAAAAATGAATATTTAACGAAAAAACAATAATTAGAGAATATGTGATTCGTTATTTCAATTGAGAGTAATTTATCTAATCAATTAATCATAATGCCATTTTTATAAATATTTCAACAAATGGTGCTTTTCGCAATCATAATACAAAATGTAATATGTAATATGTAAATTTATAAAATACGTTGTGCGAATAGTACTTACACTTGTGTGCTTCATATTTTGTAAATTTCCCAAATTTTAAAGAAATGAATAAATATAATAGGTACTTATTAAAGAGTTTGAGAATATAACAAATACCTAGATAAATTAGAAATAATACATGGTGATCTAAATGAACTTCAATAGTAAGATAAAATCTAATATATATTTATATATTATTAGACAAACTAGAATTTTTAACAATACGGGCTACATTACGATAGAAAGCTAGATGACTACTTATAGTGGTGTCATTATGACTTTCGTTGATAGACAACTTTTTTGCTTAGACAATTTACGGATTTCTGCATTATTTTCAGTCCTTATATATATATATATATGAGATAATGAATTGAAGATATCAAAAATTGGAATTAATTTGATTTTCCTCTTTAGATAAAATGAGACAGACGCAAAACCAAATATGAAATTCTCCTCACTTTTTGTTTAGTTACTGGTGAAGGCAATTCTGTAAAAGATTTTTTTTTTTTTTTCTTTTTGTTATAAAGAACTAAAAGCTTATTTGGTCGTGCTTAGAATTTCCTTAAAGGACTTTTCTTTACCATCAATGTTGTTGAGCCATCAATAAAGAGGTAAGAAGGTGTAAATAGATGTTCTGCCTTCGTCAGCAAGTGAATAGAGATGACAAATAATTGAACATAATTTTGACTAAAAAATAAATAAATTAAATGTTTCATTATCATTTGTGTGTGTGTGTGTGTGTGTGTGTAAAGACTCGGTTGTATTCCTTCAGCAAGGGAAAAAAGGTAATGTGGCTATCAGTAGAATAACCCACTAATACCTGCATTATTTGTGATATACAAAATGTTCAAGGAAAGTGATATTTTGAGCTTGTTTGAATGCTCAACATGAAATCCTGTTTACTTGTTGGGAAATCCTATATGTCATGTTTTGTGCAATAATAGTAATGAACAATATGGAATCAAGAAAGAAAGACAAAACAATATTTACATTGTTCAACAGTAGGCCTACGTCCATGGAAGCAAAGAAACTATGATTTTATCATATGTAAATAATAGGGTTACATCATATATAATACCTAATCCTAACCCGTTCAAGATTTCGAGAATCTATCCTGCTTAGTTTCATTTTGTTCAGTGCGATATGCTACCCTCATTCCAATCCGCTACACTCTGACATCGCCCTATTTGTTTCAGCAAACACGTGTTTTACTCTATATGAATCACATATTACGACACTATGCATTGACAAGTGACTCAAGTAACAACTTATGCACAACTATTTTAATATTTTCTTATCTTCAGATTTCTTGGATATTGCACTGAATTTTGAATTTGAGAGGGGTGAAACTAATTTCAAAAGCAATATCGTAGCGTGCTTTAACTTATTTCTTTCTATGCCCAATTAGTTGTAGAATTTCTCCAGTAATGCATATGCTAATATTGGTAAATCTTCCCTTCAGAGCTAACAGTCACACGCTTAAAGAACTCCCCTACCCATGTGGCATGGTGAGATTGCTTATTGCAAGTTTATTGCTATATTCTCAGAAGTGCACTAACGATATCCCTTATACGGGTACAATGGCAAGCTTCCTACCCATTATTTGTGCTTATATTGCATATCTTAGCTTGCCAGCCACAGGCGTGGAGAAGGCTACCTTGGGGTGTTCTGGAACCTCAAGGGCCAAACAGATGTTTTGTTACACATAGTATATGAGCAGGTCCAATTTGAACGTTGTATTGTTGGTTTACCTAAGACTAACGACGTACATTCCTGAGGAGAAGATTTTACAACCGCTGACATGTGGCAAAGTGGTTGGCAAGCAAGTAAAATTGAGGATGGATAGTTTTGAGGATGATGGATGTTGGGGCATATGTTAAGCAGTTTTGCTTACTACATAAATGTTTGTTTCGCAAGGGCATGACTAAGACATGTCTGTGGAAATTGAATAGTGGGGGTATTTGCAGGTATACTTCGACATATGTGGTGATGTAGCAACTAGTAGAGCCGTCTACTCAAGAACTAATGCAGATGTGCATAGAGTGAAGGTGGTGTCGATGACGGCATGTATGAGGTACTACGGGAAGAGGTGGAGGGAACATTGTGAACGCTCGCACAACAAGGGACGATGCCACAATTGTGTAGAAATTTAATTTGGAAAGAATATGCAATGCATGGAGAGGCAAAGCACACAATCGCTACGAAAGCGTTAGCGGATTGAGTGGTAAGTAAGTCAGTCACATACCTAGAAAATCCCCTACCCATATGGTGTTGGGAATTTACTTATCATGCACAGCGAAAAATAAAACAGATTTCAATTCCCACCAATAATCTACTTTGTATTTAAGTAGAAATTGTGATAGAAGTTATACCTTTTTCTAAATTTGCAAACTCATTTACTTTTCTTTTATTTCAGCAACCTTGATTCCCCACCCACAGCTGTCCAATTATCTAATCTTTAATAGAATCCCACACAGAGAACAAGATTGTAGGAATCATAATTTTCTCCTCTCGTGCTAGCAAGAAAAATAAAATCTCTACAAATTCTAAACCCTAGCCACTTATTTATATAAGCCCAAAGGGGCTAGGCCTATCTCTTGATCCGGTCCAATATTTAATTAACACACTTAATTAAATTCAGTTCATGAATTAATCAATTCAATTAATTAATTTGGGCATGTAGATAAGCAACTCAATTAATTAATTTATCCAATGCTTGTTGAATTAATTAATTAATTAACAAATTATAATCTTCTAGTTCTCATTTTTTGTGCGACCCATCAGGTTTTCGATAATAATGCCTAGCAATGTGAATTATTATTTTGATCTAATAAAAATTTGATAAATTCATCATCAATTTACATTCGCCGTCCCATATTGACATCTATCAATATATCAGAGCAATACATATGAGGGAAAATATCACGTGATATGACAAAACCAAACTTATTCGTTTACCGTGAAACTATAATCCCTTCATCAATATGATCCAATCACTCACGAGATATGAAAGCATGTCAATTTTGATTATCGATCATATATTTCACTCTACTATTAAGTCAATATAAGTCGAAAACACCTTTTCGACCTCTGAGTACATCTTAGCCAAATATTTCATTATCAACTTAATTGAATGAAATGTGGATCATAATTTCTTACTATCTGAGAGTGACGAATCATCTATTAGTTACTCACAAATTTCATATGATTCTTGACATACACGAACGATGTCGTATTAACGACCCTTAGTAGGGTAACATCCAACACCGTCAAAGTATGACTGTCCTCATATCAGCTACTTTGATGACCTCAAGTCAAAGGACTAATTCCACTATCGAACATTGAGATTAACCACTGGTACTCAGATAGTTATCCATGTAGAATCTCTCAGCGGATCTCAAATATTTTGTTCTATAATAAAATATCCACGTGTTCATTTTAAGTGTTACCATACTTTAACTTGTGAAATCAGTTACTTACTTCACAAGTAAGAAAATGTCACACGTGATGGTCTATCTGTAATAACAATATTCGTATCTCATTAATATTTACGATCATGGATTATTTAATATTCAATCACACGTAATTTGGATCCCACAATCACAACTCCCTGTGATTAACAAATTACCCAAACTTAAATCTACAGACTCTATTATTTAACGCCATTCATAAGAATATAGATTTAAATAAATAATAGATGTTGCCAAAAATTAAATGCATCAATCATATTAAAAGTGTTTATAGCCTAAATCGATTGGATTTAAGGCATAACAACTTACATGCGGCATTGCAAGATTGTTTATTGCTATATTCTTGAAAGTGTACCAACGATGTCCTTTATACAGGTACAATGGCAAGCTTCCTATCTTCTTATATTCCGCTCATATTGCATATCTTATCTTGCCGGCACGTGTGTTGGGAAGGCTGCCTTGGGGTGTTTCGGAATCTCAAGGGCTGAATGAATCATCTGTTACATAACGCACCCTTAGTGGATGAAGGTTTGCAAACGCTAAAGTTATAGCAATGCTTGGCCCGCCCTTTAACGTGTAGGAAAACTTGGTAATTTTGATAGAGATAAATTCATATAGCATTTTTGCTAAAATACCATGGTAAAATTTGGGTTGGATATATAATTTTTAACTCCATTTTGATCACATATGCTACAAATATTTTATACCCTACGTTTTATAAACTTGAATAATTTTATTACCGCAATAACTCATAAAAGACAACACAATTACGTTTAATCTTAGTGTTTATATTGGTCCAACAAAACCTTAAAATCTGTATATAGTTTAGAGGCTATAAATAAGGTCATCAATGAGGGAGTTACTTAGAATTATGCCTTTCTTCACAATCTATTTAGGGAAAATTGCAGTCGAGGTACCAAACCTTTCGTTTATTAGCAAACTTTGCCCAAACCTTTAGTTTGTGCCACCGTGAGTACCAAACCTTTCAAAAATATGTAGCTCAAGTCCGTATTAACGGTTTCCGTCAGTTTGACATGAAAAACTTTCAGTTGACTTCAAAAATTAAAAATATAATAATTTTGACCACATAAGGCAAGGGTAAAATTGTAATTCTATAATTTTAAATTTTAATACTAAAAAAACAATTAAAAGGGAAAAAAAAACCCATCTCCTCCTTCATCTTCCCCAATCCCCTCACCCCAAAATCAAAACTACCGGTCGCCTAGTTACCGCCTGCTGGCACCACCACCCTTGGGTCTTACCTGATTTTCTAACAATGGCCAAAACTCCAGTATTTCTCCTTCTCCTCCTTTTGCTGGTTGCAACATAGATTAACGCCCTATAAAGAATTGTGGGAGGCAGAGGTGAAGAATGTGAAAACCAGTAAGTGCAAGATCTGGGCAATTACTACTTGGACCATACAATAGTAAGCATAAGTGTAATACTCCGAAATTTTATGCTCATTTAAATTCTTTAGGATAGCAATTTAACTTTCAATATTCTATTGGCCAAAAGAAAAGGGGGCGCCACCTTTGTAGTGATTAATGCTAGAGGTAGTTAATGAATGCATGCATAAAGTGCTAAATGTTGTGTATGCATGAAGTGATTATTAGTTAGTCAAAGTCTAAGTCAAATTTGGATTTAAATGAAGTAGATTATTTTATTAGGACTTCAATTGACCAAATTATTAAATTATTTTGTTGGGGTTTATTTTACAATCTACAATATTTGAATATGTAAGTTGGATACAAATTTAATTTTGGGATACACTTTGCTAATAATGAAAGTTAGAGGGATTAGGTTATATTATTTGGAAAATGAGAGACTTCCTTTGTAAATCTAGAATTTGTGGCCACTTATTATCCTATAATCAAACCACTTGTCATTTATCATTATCAAACACTCATGCACTGAGCTAAAAACGTGTTGAAGCAAGAAAAAAAAAAAGAAAGTTAGCAAAAGTGAGAGGGTGGGATCAAATTCAATCCATTATCCTTATTATATATATATATATATATACATATCCATTGTCATAGCATAATTACTTTCACATTGCAAAACAATTGCACACACAAATAGAGAGAAAATCGACAGGAAGAAAAAAAAAGAAAGAAAGGGAAAGGAAGAAAAAGGAAGCAAAGCCTAGCATTCTCAATTCATCTCTTAACCGAAATTTCTTCATGTTTTACTGTAAGATACTTTCTATGCTTAAGTGGTATGATTTCATGGTAATATTTATGCTTAAGCTATGCATGAAAAACCATAATATGAATGTGGTGGACAAGTCCACAAAGTTAGATATCTATTTATGCCTAAGGACAAGTCCGAAGGGCACCTGCAAGCCGGAATGTGCAAGTATGTGTTTGATTGTATTCTTTTGTGTAGTATTAACATGTTAAAATCCAAGCATAGTATCGTACTGAGTATTTCTTATACTCATAGTATTCTATACTAAATCTTCAGATCCATAATTGCGAAGTTGGTGGAAGTCAGTCGGCATAATCGATGATGGGTTAGGGACAAGGTTGTTTTGCATCGAAGTTTTGTTTTTGCATGTTTTGTTCGACTGCTTTCCATATGTTTTCTTATGGTATTGTACAAAAACATGTATAAGACATGATGTAATATGGTACCGGAAGTAAATTATGCAATTATATCTTCTATGTTGTGTTAAGAGAATTTTTTTTTAAAAAACTTCTCCTTGCAAGTGACAAAAGGCAGAAACGGAACAATTTTTGGGTCAACTTCAAAATGATATTTCCAACTTTATAAACATCCATTTGAGACTCTAAAAATATTTCTGCATTCCTCTTTGAGTTGTCTAAATATGGGTGCAGGAATCACTCAATTTGGATATCTACGACCTGAGATATAAATTTTTAAACGTCGAGGGATCAATCTAGATTTTCTGTGCAATACTTCACTGTTTTCAGTAAAACGCCCATATCATATGATCTTGGAAAATTTTCATATTTTAACCTAGAAAACTACTTGAAATTATCTTTCTAATGCCATAAATTTCATAGAAAACGGAGTTGGGATGAATTTTATAAAAATAGTCAAACTTACTGCCCCAACTAATCGTGGCAGTGCCGAGTCCGTATATGTAAAGTATAATTTCATGTCGACATGCACTTCTACCGGCCATTAAATTTTATGAGAGATATTTTGCTAAATTGAAAATAAGTTTCTAACATGTAATACTTCTATTTAAGAGTATTTACATGTACCAAAGGCAGAAGCTATTATGTTTAGTACGTGACCTTCGAAGCTTAAGTTCGGGGCGTCATGCGCCCCCCTTTTCCTTTGGCCAATAGAATATTGAAAGTTAAATTGCTATCCTAAAAAATTTAAACGAGCATAAAATTTCGGAGTGTTACAATAAGCACGATGCGAATGACAGAAACTTCTTACGTTTTCACAGGTGGTGGTAGAGGAGAAGCAGGTGGTTTTTTTTTTTTTTAATAAAAAAACATTTTTATTTTTCACATATCGTAACCTTGAACAAACTTGTAAACTTAATAATCAAACATATCAGCTGAGGCCATGATTAGCTGTTGATTAATGTACATTAAATTCCATGGATTGTTCAAGAACCCATCAGAAAATCCTTGAAACTCCTCAGCCTGGAACATGCAATTGGTGTCTGGAGGCGTTGCCGCAGTAGTTGCAGTGACGGCGACTGTGCTGCTGTTGATGTAATTAAGGATTTCGTTGAGGGATTACAATCTTGGCTGAGTTCCATCGTTTGAGCCCTCAAGACTGAGGTGGTGTTGACTGTTGGCAGAGATGGAGGATTGGGGAAGATGAAGGAGGAGATGGTTCTTTTTTTCCCTTTTAATTGTTTTTTTAATATTAAAATTATAGAGTTACAATTTTACCTTTGTCTTATGTGGTCAAAATTATTATATTTTTAATTTTTGAAGTCAACTGACAGTTTTTCATGTCAAACTGAAGGAAACTGTTAATACGGATTTGAGCTACATATTTTTAAAATGTTTGGTACTCACGGTGGCACAAACTAAAAGTTTGGGCAAAGTCTGCTAATAAACGAAAAGTTTGGTACCTCGGCTACAATTTTTCCTATTTATATATCTAAGAAAATTTTGGGAATAATGTTGGGAAATTTGCACTTTTTATTGTCAACCGTTGCAAAATATGACAAATCTACCATCAATCTTTTTCTTTAGCATAAAATTCATGCCAACATTCAGTTATGTAGCAAAACTTGCGCATTCCTTTCATTTTGGTCATTAAACGAAGAATTTGCCATCCTCTTTAAATAAAATAAAAAAAAGAATAAAATAAGAAAAATTATAGAGGGGAATATATCTAACTTCTAATAAAAAGGAGAAGGAGGTCTACTATTCATGTAATAGTAAATGAATTCAATTTCACTATGCATGATGTCATTTTTTATTTTTCATTTTCTTTATGTCAAACAAATGTTCTTCCATACATCATCCCACTAGCATTAAAAAAATAATTATGTCAAACAAATATTTTTCCACATATTATGCCACTAGCATTAAAAAAATAATAATAATTTTAGTAAATATAAATTGTCAAAAAAAAAAATCTTCGCATATGAGCTTTAAAAAAAATAGTGCGGAGAGATGGAAAACCATGTGCGGAGTAAAAAAGAAAGAATAAACTCTCCTCATAGTGTGAAGAGATGGCAAACCATGTGCGAAAAGTTGGCAAACTCTCGTACAGTGCGAAGTAAAAAAAAAATCTCTCCGCACAGTGCGAAGAGATGGCATTCTGTGCGGACACTGTCTTCACAAAGTGCGAACTCTCCGTAAGTGCAGAGTAAAAAAAGTAAAAAAATAAAAATAAAAAAAACCTTCGCACAGTTCGGAGAGCAACTCTCTGTATAGTGCGAAGTTTAAAAAAAAAAACTCTCCGCACAGTGACTGTCACGTGCGTTGCACGAATTTTGCATTTATCGTATTTTTATTAGTTTATGAATTTTAGTTTTTTGGAAAGTTTTTGAAGAAATATCTAGAAATATTTTCATGATATAAGATAATAATTACAAATTATTTTTATAATTGTATAACAGTATTGTGTCATCTAGAACAAATATACTTGTATATTTCATACTTGAATAAGAAATATACGAGATTATACAAATTATTTTGATTGTATACTTTGATAGTGTTGATATGATTGAGTTGATTGTGAAGATTATATTTCTAAATTTTGTGTAATTCAATATTGGAAAATTGAAGATTGAGCACCATATTCATATGCATTTATATTTTGTGTTTCATATATATTTAATATTTATTTTATACTTATGTTGAAAAAATAAAAATCTGAATTTTTTTTTGAAATTCGGTTTGATAAGTGAATGTACAGCGTTCTGCATTCTCGGTATTTGTAAGTGCAAAAATAGATATAAAAATACCGTAAGCTGCAAATACGGTAGGAAGCATATACGGTAAGTTGTAAATACGGTATGTAGCATATACGGTAAGCTACAAATACGGTAAAGTGAAAATACAGTAAGTTGTTTGTAAATACGGTAGGCTGCAAATACGGTAGGCAGCATATACGGTAAGGTGTAAATACGATAAGTTGTTTGCAAATACGGTAGGCTGCAAATCAGTAAGCTGCAAATACAGTAGGCAACATATACGGTAAGCTGCCTGCAAATACGGTAAGCTGTATATATGGATTTATAATTTGTTATAAATGTATAAAATTTATTTAATATTGAATTTTTTAAGTATTAAATGTTGTAATTTAATATTATTTCCTTTTTTATAATTGTATTTTCGAGAATTTAAAAAAAAAAAAAAGTGGTTATGAAATTGCTAATTTTTAAATGTATTTTTTTGTTGAAGATAAAAATGATTTTATTTGTAAAAAAAAAATTATTGTAATTTTATTAGCATAATAAGAAAATTTATTTGCATTTTTATTTTTTACATTTTGTGAAAAATTTTGTTTTTTGGTGATTGGCAAATATTCTTCCACACACGTATTATGCCAATGACATATATAAAAAATACTAATAATTTTAGTATATATAAACTGCATTAGACAAAAAAAATCTCCGCACATGAGAAAAAAAGACTCCACAAAGTGCGGAGAGATGGCAAACAATTCTTGACACACAATGTGAAGAGAAAAATAAAAACTCTCGTGACTTTATCTGCAAGTTCAAGAGGTCTTTTCTCAAACAATTTTTGAGCAATGCATTGAACACTTTAATTCCTGACCTACAACCCGAAAGTTTAATTTCATTGAAAATTGTATCTGCTTCTAATGTCCAAGAGCTGTTATCAAGCAAGTGTAAAATATTGAATTTGGGTGGTACCCTAGAGCCTCCATTTGTGAAAGTAATGCTATGGTACTATCAATATTCCCTTCTTTGCACAACTCACATATTGTTTCATTGTATGAATCACAAGAAAGCTTATTTCCAATACAGTAAATATGATTTGCATGCTCGAAAATTGAGTTATGACTGAAATTTAAATAAGACATAATTGATTTTGAGCCATGTTTTTCGATTTTGTTTCGTTGTATATACAAAAAATTTACAATTTTGAAATTTGACTTGTAATTAAGGAATTTGAAAACAACTCTCCGCACTGTGCGGAGAGCTGGTTTGTCATCTCTCCGCACTGTAAGAAGAGTTTTTTTCTCTCCACACTGTGAGGAGAGTTTTGCCATGGTGCAAACCAACTCTCCGCACTGTGCGGAGAGTGTTAATCTCTTCGCACAGTGTGAAGAGTTTTTTTTTCTCTCTGCACTGTGCGGAGAGTTAGTTTGTTATCTCTCCGCACTGTACGGAGAGTTTTTTTTTTTTTACTCCGCACTATGCGAAGAAGTTTTTTTCTCTCCGCACATTTTTTTATTTTTTATTTTTACTCCGCACTTGGTTCAACTCTTTCCGCACTTGCACAGAGTTTTTTTTTTTTTCAATTTTACAATATTGAATTACACAAAATTTAGAAATATAATCTTCACATTCAATTCAATCGTATCAACACTATCAAAGAATACAAACAAAATAGTTTGTACATTTCTTATTAAAGTATGAAATATATAAGCATATTTTTTTATAGATAATATAATGCTATGCAATTGTAAAAATAATTTACAATTATTTTCTTATATCATGGAAATACTTTTAGATATGCTTCAAAAACTTTTCAAAAAAACTAAAATTCATACACTAATAAAAATACGATAAATACAAATTTCGTGCAAAGCACGTGATAGCGACTAGTAGTTTTTCAAAAAGTACAAACTTATCCTACTTAAAGTAATTAAATATATATTAACACACACATACAAAAAAAAAGAAAAAAAAATAGAAAAAGTAAAAATTTCATCTTCCTCAATCCTCACCGATCGACCCCAACCCCCCTACCAACCCAAGGCCAAACACCACCGCCAATAGATGTACCACGTCCACCTTTTATCATAATATATCCATCTATATACACACTCATTTGTGAATAAATGTGCACATACACACGTATTTTGTAGAAGTGAGATTGACATGTTCCTACCTTTCGTTCCATTTGTTCGAGGAGAAAAGATTATTTGTGTTGTACATTGTAATACTGATGATGAAATATTTCTATAATCATGTAGCACACAAAAAACAGAAGAAGAGAGGCTTAATAATTATAAGCGATTTATGGACTTCAAATGCCTCGGATTTGCTTAGATTCACACATAAATGAGGAGAAAAGATTATTTGTGTTGTAAATTGTATATTAATGACGGAAGGTTTCTATGTTCATGTAGCATCCCAAAAAAAAAAGATAGGTCAAATAATTATAAGTGATTTATGGACTTCAAATGCCTTGGATTTGCTAAGATTCACACATAAATATTCGAATTCAATCACTTCATAGCATTTTACACATTTATCCAAACTTTGACTCTTATTTATTTATCATAATATTGAGTGCATATTTACTCGATTTAGGTTATTTTATTATTTAGGTAAAATTCAGATTGGACAAGTTCGGATGAAATTGGATTGAAGCAGTAAGGAATTGGGGATTGTAAAATAGTCAAGCCTTGAAGTTGAGGACATGTCATGCAAATAAAGAGTACCTGAGATGCACCAAAAAAATAATATGGAGGCCCCAAGTGAACTAGTTTTTGATGCTTTCTAATTGCACTCAAATTTCATATTGGAGGTGCTTTAGGACTCCCTTTTAGAGTTTATAGATTTCTATATAATAGTTTTAAAGATTCTTTTTCTATAAGGCACAAAATTTTAGATAGGAAAACATACAGAACATCAAAATCAAATGGCAAAAAGCTTGGGTTTGAAGTTTTAACCATTCTTTACTATTGCTTTATTTTATTTTTGTTTATTCAAATAGGAGGGTAAATTCACATTTAATGGCTAAATTGGAATTAAGTGCGAGTTTTTGCTACACAACTGAAAGATTGGGGAATAATTATGCTAAAAAAATATTGAAAGTACATTTGTTATACTTCGCAAAGGTTGAGGACAAAAAGTACAATTTCTTTTAATATTGTTATCCACAATATATAAAAGGAAATGATTGAGGAGAAACTTTTGAATACCAATTTTACTCTTATATATTTAGTTATACGTCAAATATACCTCCAGCTCACACCCTATTTAACCTTGGAAGGTGGTCATTACTGATTCACACGAGGTTTCACGTGTCTCATACTACTCGAGTCAAAGCGTAAGCTAATAATGCTTTTCACTTTTAATTAAAAATATTAATTCATAACGTTAAATGTTTATATTCCAAGCTAATCATGATCGTACCGTTCATTTTTCACATTGTTTCATTTTCATTCATTCAAAACGCAATTTTATCCACTTCAATCTCACATTCAATTCTTCCTTTTTCCTCTTTCCGATGACTCTATCCAATGTTGCGATGGACACATTTGTCCTTGATATTTTTTTGGTCAGCCAATAATAGTCTTAATATTATTAAAGATATTGTTTCATGTATTTAAAGCTAATTTGATCCATCCTCCTAATTTTCATTTATTTGGACTATATCGTTAGTAGATAATCACAATATCCTTAATTTCATTTTAAGGACATTAATTCATACATTTTGGATTATTTGGCTATATTATCTTATTAGTAGATAATAATTTTCTTGCCCTTTCATCTTCCTAATTTATACCTAGCGGAAACATGCTTTTATACACCAATGGTTAATGAATTGCAATGTTCTTCTTTCCTCTCTCTCTCCTTTTAAGTATCAACTACCATGCCAAGATGATGAATGAAGAAAAGCCACGAAAACAAATGTGATCTTTTCAATGGAGCTATTTTGGTTCTTTCTTTCAGAATGTGAGTTTCTTTTAGAAGTTCAAACCAATTACGAGTGTACGCAAGCACAATGCAGAACTAATTAGTTAATACAATGTACAATCCAAGTGATTGAATATTCGGATGTCATTTTTTGTACATTTTTCTTTGTTAGTTATAATGTTTTAGTGGACAAATATTCATCAATCATAAGGATGGTTGGTTCTATGAGTAAATTAAAATATTTTAGTGCATTTGCTCAAATTTTTAGCGTGGCTCACTTTTTCACATTATATACTATGCCAACAAAAGCAACTCGCAGACATATATAGCTACAAGCCTACGCTACAAGAAATTTATGTTTTCTCTACGAAATTTATTCGTAAGGAAAGATTCTTATTTGTGGGAAACGATCTTTTCAAACAAAAAAATTTTGTAAGCATATTTGTGGGGCAAACATCAAGGAAATAGGTAAAAGATGACAAATTTTTGAATTTGTGGGCTACAGTTTTCCTTATGAACACTTTGGAGACAAATATAATTTGTTACGTAAATTTTCTCCCAACAAGATGATTCATCTACTAAAGTTAATTTTGCCTACGAAACATTTCATTTTTCTCTACAAATTATGTTGTGGGCTAAATTGTATTTTTCCCTACAGATAATTTTTTGTGTGGAAAAATATTTGTGAAAACATGGTACACATTTTTCGTGGGTTAAAACTTTTTTTCTCTACAAATAACTTTTTTGTGAGAAAAGCGTATTTATAGATTATTATGAAAGAATTCGTAGAGAAAAATTAAATTTTTTTTATTTTTTTATTTTTATTTATATTGTAATAATTTTTTAAACCTTATTCAAAATAATATAAAAAACAAAAAGATTATGTCAATCAATATGACATTGAATCCAAAATATTTTACCAAAACACAAATAATGATGGTCGATTGAAGGTGGCGGGACGGTAATATGGTGGCGGAAGTTGCAACAGAGTAGAAGAAAAGCAAAGGGAGAAGAGAAAGAAAGAAAACCTATGAAGGGAAGAAAAAGTAAGAGAAAAGAATGGGAAAATAGAAGGGAAAGAAAGTCAAAAAATGTGGAAATAATTTTCTTTAATTTTCTTTTCGTAGGAACTAAAAATATAAATAAAAATGAAAAAAATTTCCCACTAGTTATTGGTCTACAAGTAGGGCTTTTTTTTTCTTTTTTTTTGTCGGCAAAAATATATCATACCCGTCAAAATTTTTTATTGAGAAAAAATATAAATTTTTGTGAGCACAAGTCTTCCCATTGTTGAAAATTTTAAAGCAAATCATATCCCTACGAAATGTCATATTTGTGGGGAAAAGTGAATTTCGATTACAAATCTCAATTTATTCTTGTAGTGCTACAACAAATACTACTGTATAATTTCTTGATTTTCTTGCAATAAAATATTTTTTTAAGGGTTTTTTTAGCGAATTGACTACTAATGGCTTCACCTTTCTTCCTAGTACTAGTCTTTGCCCGTGCAATGTATGGGCTTGGTTATATTGAATGCAATGTTAGCGCGTTAACACATTTCCATTTTAATCTATTGAAACCAAATCCAAAAACAATCAAATACATAGGGCATACAATGGTAAAGAATCACATCAATAAGATTGTATGAAATTGAATTTCAATGAATAATTTAATTCCACAATAGATAAAACATGATTGAATATATGAGAAACCTAATAAACATTAAATCAATCTCACAATGATGCTTGGAATTGAAATTCAATAATTATTTTGATTAATCAATAGAAAAAATTTGATTGAATCCATAACAAATCTATAATAAGAATTGAATTAATCTCAAAATAAGCTCATGAAAAGGGGAAATCCAAACCTCAAAATCATTTAATAATGAAAATTAGAATTACATGCGTAAAAGGACGTAAAATCACCGATACCAATCGAGTTCCTTCGTGGCTTAACCGGATCCCTTAGTTCCTCATAGTGTTCTTGAGCCAAAAAAAGGAAAAAAAAAAAAAATTATGGTTGAAAGTGAATAATGGCGTTCTAGGACGGGATATGGTTCTAAAATTGTGGAAATTAAAATTTTTGCATCGGAAATGAACCATGTGACATCATAGTAGAAACTCATGTGGTCGCATAGAACAACTCAGTTGCTACCTCAAAATCTCTGGAGCCCTCTATGGGGTTACATGGTTTTTGAACTATGCGACTGCATAGTTCAAATATTTTTTCTGTCGGACAATTTTTAATATTTTGATCATAACTTTCTTTCTCAATGTTCAATTGAGGTGATTGAAGTTGTGTTAGAAAGCTAACTTAAAGGATTACAAATTTTTTTCAGATATCATTTTCCAATTCAATCGTTTGACATGTCAAAAATGGGTTTCAATATGAGACTAAAAATCGGTGCGTAACTTTTTTTCGATTGGGAATTGGTGTGTGATCAAACTTTGACGATATTTCATCCATTTGACCTCTAACACTTTCGAATCTTCATCTTAAGGTTAGACACAAGTTTGGAGTGTTTGCACTTTAGTCCCTGAACTTTCATTTTCTTCCACTTTGGTCTTTTTTCGCTCTTTTCTTCTAACTTTCACATTTTCTACCAAAATGCAACCCGAATCAAAACATAAGTATAACGAGTTCATTTTGGTATCAAATAACTACACAAATGCAATAATTAAGAAGGAAAATATTATATTTTACACTCTTATTAAGCCACCATAATTCAAATTGCAACGTCATTAACAACTAAAAATTTGGCCTATGCGACACCATAGATTAAACCTATGTGGCCGTATAGAACTCCCAATGGCTACCCCTCCAGTTGCTCTAAATGGCCATGTGATCGCAAGCCATTTTGGCTTATGCAATCGCATAGGCCAAAATTTAGGCCTTCAAATCCATTTTTTATTCCACACTCGATTGATTGACTTTTGAACAACATGCAACAATATGATGATTAGCTGGGGATTTTTTGTCCCCATGGAATCACGTAATGCCTCTTAACTTTGGCGATTACTTGGGATGCTTATAATTTTGAAAGTTAGTTATGGGATGGCTTCTTAATCCTAAACGTGGCTTATTTTATTTTTTATTTTTTAGAACGGAAGATCTCAATAATAGGAAAATTTGGGGTATACTTGTCGGATTTGTTTCTGCTTGAAAATGTAGGCTTGTTTGGCAGTCAATCTCGCCCCTCCTCTAGCGTCAAAAATGATGTGGTACTCTTTAGTGAACTTTTATGAATTTGCACCAAATGAAAGCATTACAGTGTTGGACATTGCGATTGGCATATAAAATATCAATGAGGGATCCCCATTTCTCATCCACCCATCATCCCTTTACAAAGGTAGGTGGACTCAACTAACTGCGCTAATCATGTCAAGTTATAGTGTTCAAATTTACGATCTTTTGTTATCGTTCATCTGGTGGAATTTGATTGGTTAATGAGGTCGATTGCGAGGGGCATAATGACACTTATGCCTTAGTTTCATGCCTTAAGCCATCTTGTCATCCTTTCATTGGTTGGATTGGATGACACTGTCTCAAGAAAGGATATTTCTCCTGTCGCATAATATGATTTTTCCTCATGACGTATCATGTTGTCTAACTTCGAACTCCATCAATTGAGCAAGGCATCGAACCATCTATCTAAAGGTCCGAACTCATATTATGTGAGTGTTAGAAAATAAAATTAGATCCAAATATAAATTAAATCCTAGGATCAACATCATGCTAAATTACTAGAATTCACAGATTCAGATAATATACATGTCTCCATTGTAAACGATTGCCTACTGTTGCGGAATTACTGCGACAATCGACTACGTACCGATGAATGCAAATGAAGAGGGTGGTTTTGTGATCTTCCTCAACCAAATCTCCTTATTCCTCAATGGGACCGTGATTTCTCTTCTTGATGGGGAGAAGGGAAAAGAGTGTATGATTTGGTATATTGGGGACCATAACCAAAATAACCTTTATATACTACTTAATTAAGGTTCTCATTATCCCTTAATTAGAGTAATATTAGCCGGTATCTACTCACTTAATCCATATTAATTTGAGTAGTCTATGGGCATACAAAAAATAGAACACTTGATTTTTGCCCATTATATTAAATAGCTAATATAATTGTATTAATATGTTGCCAATATTAATTTAGGAAAATCGTGTTTTTCTAACAATCTCCCACTTGGCTACATATTATTCCTTAAACAATTATATTACAAAACTCCTTAGACGCGCATCTGTATGCTATTTATCATTAGACTGCTCCTTAAACAATCTTGTCCATCTCATATACTAATAATGGAACCATCGCAACTTTCATCACAATACATTAGTGATTAAACCACGATGATCAACATATTAATACACTTAATGACATAGATCAAATATGGATGAGTAGCATGAAAATTTACATGAGATGTGATCTCAAACATGCCTATTTCCAATTGGTCCTTCTTTAGTCTTTAGTGAGATCATTCAAAAGTCCTTAATGCAATGCAAACATTGCACAATGAAAACACAAGCAAACTCAGAAATAGAATCATAGACCATCAACTTTATTCTGCAGAAGGTTAAATAATTTAATGTCTAAAGCAAACATATAGAACATAAAATTGACTCCCACTAGACTAGAATATCCTCGGAAATGACGCCCATGTGAGCAGTGTGCTCATGAAAGACCTTCGGCGTTAAGCCCTTGGTTAGTGGGTCCGCTAGCATGGAATTTGTTCTTATATGTTCTATGAAAATCTGTTTATCTTGAACTCTCTCCTTAACAACTAGAAACTTGATATCAATGAATTTCGACTTTGTCGAACTCCTATTGTTGTTGGAGTAAAGCACCGCTGAGTTATTGTCACAATAAATCTTTAATGGCCTGTCAATGCCATCTACCACTCGTAGTCCAGTGACAAAGTTTCGTAGCCATATTCTATGGTTGGATGCCTCATAATAAGCAATGAACTCCGCAGCCATGGTTGAAGAAGCTATGAGAGTCTGTTTAGCAGATTTCCATGAGATAGCTCCTCTAGCCAACATAAAGACGTAGCCTGATGTGGAGCGTCTGCTATCTTGGCATCCCGCAAAATCGGAGTCAGAGAACCCGATGATCTCTAAACTATCTGATCTTCGATAAGTGAGCATGTAGTCTTTTGTTCTCCTCAAATAACGCATCACGCGTTTGGCTGCTTTCCAATGTTGCATGCCAGGATCACTCAAGTATCTACCCAAAACTCCCACTATAAATGCTATGTCGGGATGAGTACAAATTAGAGCGTACATTAGACTCCCTACTACTGGTGCATAGGGAATCTTCTGCATCTCTTCTCTTTCAAGATCATTATTGGGGCACTGTTTGAGACTAAACTTGTCTCCTTTAGAGATGGGCATGTCTCCTGGTCTACTATCTTTCATGCCAAATCTACTCAAAACCTTATCGATATAGCTCTTTTGTGAAAGTCCAAGGATACCTCGAGAACGATCTCTCAGTATCTGAATACCTAATACAAAAGAGGCATCCCCAAGATCTTTCATCTCGAATTTCTTCGTCAGAAATTTCTTGGTTTCATGCAATAAGCCTATATCGCTGCTAGCGAGTAGAATATCATCAACATATAATACCAAGAAGATATATTTACTCCCACTGAACTTATGATATACACAGTCATCAACAACATTTGCCTCAAAACCGTACGAGGTAATGATTTGATGGAACTTGTGATACCATTGACGGGAAGCTTGTTTGAGACCGTAGATGGATTTCTTCAACTTACAAACCATAGACTTTGGATCTCCTGATACAAAGCTTTCTGGTTGTACCATGTAAATTGCCTCATCAATGTCTCCATTGAGAAACGCAGTCTTGACATCCATCTGATGTAGCTCTAGATCAAAATGAGCCACTAGTGCCATTATTGTTCTAAAAGAGTCTTTCGAAGATACTGGAGAGAAAGTCTCTTTGTAGTCTATGCCTTCCTTTTGAGTAAAGCCTTTAGCGACTAAACGAGCTTTATATCTCTCGACACTACCTCTTGAATCCCTCTTGATTTTAAATATCCACTTACAACCAATGGGCTTCACACCTTTAGACGAGATCCAAAACGTCATTATCTTTCATAGACTTTATCTCATCTTTCATGGCATCAATCCACTTCTAAGAGTTAGAACTGCGCATGGCCTGATGGAAGTTGATCGGGTCATCCTCCGTTAAACCAACGCCATCCTCATGTTCTTGAAGAAAGATGATATAATCATCTGAAATCGCATTTCTTCTCTCCCTAGTGGATCTCCTTAATAGCACTTCTTGAGGTTGTTGAGTTTGTTCTATAGGTGGTGCTTGAGGAAGAATCTTATTGTTGTCTTGGTCTGAAACAATGTCAGGAATAGGAGCCTGAAAATTGTCATCTATTGCCAGAACCGTGTCTTGAACAATAATAGGTACATAGACCTAATTGCTGTCAATAACAGATTCTTCTTCAAAGACAACGTTCCTTATGTTTCCTTCCCCTCCAAACTCAATATCCTCAAGGAATCTCGCATTTTCCGTTTCAAAGAAGGATCTTGATGTGGGATAGTAAAACTTATAGCCCCGAGAGCGTTCAGCGTAACCAACGAAATAGCAGCTAACCGTCCTTGAGTCCAGTTTTCTTTCATGTGGCCTATAAGGCCGTGCCTCAGCTGGACAACCCCAAATGTGCAAGTGCTTAATGCTAGGCTTCTTGCATGTCCACAGCTCATAAGGGGTTTTGGCAATTGCCTTGCTTGGTACCCTGTTAAGAATGTACACTGCGGTCTTCAAAGCTTCTCCCTAAAGTGACTCTGGTAAGGAGGAATGACTTATCATACTCCTTACCATATCCTTAAGAGTTCGGTTTCGTCATTCTGCAACACCATTCATACTAGGTTTGCCCGGCATGGTGTATTGCGGAACAATTCCACACTCATTGAGGAAAATAGCGAAGGGTCCTGGACGTTGTTCTCCTGATCCATCATATCTTCCGTAGTATTCACTACCACGGTCAGATTTGATAGCCTTTATTTTCTTTCCAAGTTGAAGTTCAACTTCAGCTTTAAAAGACTTGAAAACATCCAGGGATTGAGACTTCTCGTGTATTAAATATAGGTAACCGAATCTAGAGTAATCGTCTATAAACGCAATGAAGTATTGTTGTCCATTCCAAGAAGTCATAGGGAATGGGCCACAGATATCAGTATGTATCAGTTCTAAGACGTCTGTAGCTTTCTCGGCACCTAATTTTCTCATTTTTGTTCTTTTCCCCTTGATGCACTCAACACAAACTTGGAAGTTTGTTAAATCTAGGGGTTCAAGAATTTCATCCGACACAAGCCTCTGAATTCTCTGCTTAGAGATATGACCTAAACGCTTGTGCCATAAAGTGGCAGAATTCTCACTTAATTTTCGCTTTGTAACACGTGAACTTGTTTGCAGTATTTCGTTATAGGAACAACAATATCAAGTATATACAGATTATCAATCATATAACCGGAACCAACAAAATTTGAATTTTGATAGAGACTAACTTTATTATTTCCAAATGAACAAGAAAATCCTGATTTGTCCAAACTAGAAATAGAAATTAAATTCCGTCTACAGGACGGTGCAACAAATGTCTCAAACAAATCCAAATAAAACCCAATTTTTAATTGTAATCTGAAAGTCCCTATAGCCTCTACCACAACTTTATTGCCATCGCCCACAAAGATGAATCTTTCAGCATCATTTGGCGATCGGCTCCACAGGCAATCCTGCATGGACATACTTATATGAGTAGTAGCACCAGAATCTACCCACCAAGTATCCTTAGGTACAGAAGCTAAATTAACTTCAGAACAAACTAAAGTTAGAAGCATACCCTTCTTTACATGCCAGGCAGCGTACTTGGGACACTCCTTCTTCATGTGTCCCGACTTCTTGCAGAAGTAGCAGGTAAACTCCTTATCCTGCTTCTTCTGCTGAGAAGTTCCTTCCACAGCATCCTTAGCTCTCTTCTTTTTCTTGTTCTGAGAGGTTGAGGCCAAGTGAGCACTCTCAGTCTTATCACGCTATTGCCTCTCTTCTTCTTGCACACAATGAGATATAAGCTCATTTAGGGACCATTTGTCCTTCCGAGTGTTATAACTCACTTTGAATTGCCCAAAGTGCGTAGGAAGAGAGATCAAAATCAAGTGCACAAGCAAGTCATCAGACAGCTCCAACTT
>NC_036250.1:12867303-12869547 GCF_002742605.1 Olea europaea var. sylvestris | reverse complement strand
TGAAATATGAATGGGCTGAACAAAATGAATCAATTTCCAATTTTATGTCTACCACAATCTGTTTCTAATTCCTTCATTACAAAAAAGGATATATATATATATTTTTTATTTTAAACCAAAAGGCACATGTCTTGGACCCATTATGAAACAAAAGTCAACAATTGCAACCGAATCATATAATGCAATTGAAATTGATCCATTGTAAAAGGTTACGTGTATTACCAATCTATACATTGTGAAAGGTTACGTGTATTACCAATCTATACTAAATATGCCAAATAGTATTCTGTCATACACCATTCTATATTGACTCCATTATGAGACATAAAACAAGGGTCAAAAAATGCGGCTAATCCATGCAGTTGAAATTCTGATTTCTGGATCCATAATGAAGGTCATAGATTTTGACAGTGATCTACACGCTACCAAAAGTGATGTATCCATTATAAACAATCCAAAATTGCTGACTTGCTCTTGATGCAATTAAAATTCATTATAAAATGATCCGAAACTGCAGATGTCTAAAAGGCAGATGAAATTCAGATCAAAAAAAAAAACTTAAAATGGACACGGACAGAATTTAAAATCAATACTAACTGTGCCAAAAATTTCGAGATCCGATTTTACCGAATGCATCAAGAATAATTCTTAAACTTAACAGTTTAAGGAATTTCACAAAATTCAAATATTCTATTCGAGAAAAATAATCCAAATATCATACGAATAGAACATGCACAAATCCTAATAATCTAGCAAATGATGACCGCTCTGATACCGCTTGTTAGAAAATCAAATTAGATCCAAATATAAATTAAATTCTAGGATCAACATCATGCTAAATTATAGGATTCACAGATTCAGATAATATACCTGTATCCATTGTAAACGATTGCCTACTGTTGCGGAATTACTGCGATAATCGACTACGTATCGATGAATGCAAATGAAGAGGGTGGTTTTGTGATTTTACTCAACCAAATCTTCTTATTCCTTAATGGGACCGTGATTTCTCTTCTTGATGGGGAGAAGGGAAAAGAGTGTATGATTTGGTATATTGGGGGACCATAACCAAAATAACATTTATATACTACTTAATTAAGATTCCTATTATCCCTTAATTAGAGTAATATTAGCCGGTATCTACTCACTTAGTCCATATTAATTTGAGTAGTCTATGGGCATACAAAAAATAGACAATTTGATTTTTGCCCATTATATTAAATAGCTAATATAATTGTATTAACATGTTGCCAATATTAATTTAGAAAAATCGTATTTTTCTAACAGTGAGATCTCATATCGACCACAAAAAAGATTTATTTAATAAATTCTGAAAGATAAGAACATTAATTTCATTTAATATTATAATTGGAGTCTCCAACCTATTAGAAATGTAGCAAAAACGTTGCAGTCCAATACCTTTTCACGTGGTAGTACTTGACTTCCAATCGACAAATTTACACCTATCTTTCTTTAGTAACTAATTACACACACACACACACACAAAACAAAATAAAGAAATAATAAGAGAAGAAGAAATGGACTTGGGAGTTGGGCGTGATTATTGGAGGATAGACGAGTTTTTTTTAGATATTTTTTTATTAAACATAAGGGTAACTTTTTATTTAAAAATATTGAGTTTTTAGTTAGCCCGAGCCCTATTTTTTGAAAAATAAAAATGAATTCTTGAATAGTATTTTAACCCCATTTCAATCACATATTTTTCAATTAAATAACATTACACGCAAATTTTAAAAAAAATCTTATTTTTTAAACACACATTTTCTATCAATACACTGCTCAAAAATTCTTTTTTTAAAAAAAAAAAAAAGGGGGCTCAAACAAGGCTTTAAAAGAAGAGTAAAATCGTCTATTAGGAACATGAATGTACAAATATGAAACTCTAGCGATCGAGGTCATAAAAGTATTAGGTCGAAGATCTACTTGCTACATCTACAATAGCTTGAACACCAATCTATTATTTTCCCTTAATTTCAACATCTAAAAGTTGGAGGGGCTTATTTGACTTTTCCGCTAAGAGTGATTGGGAGTGCCTGCCCACAAAGGAGTGCCCAAAAGAATATTCAATTTGCACGTGAAATGGTGGACCACTCGTTGAAACGTGTTCGTATTGACGAAAAACGTGGCGACAATTTAGAGTAAAAAAAAAAAGGATTTTATTAATAAAATGGGTTTATTATAATAAATTGTGGCACTCTTTTCAAGATGACGTGGCAAAATCTC
>NC_036250.1:12856163-12865072 GCF_002742605.1 Olea europaea var. sylvestris | reverse complement strand
AAAAATAAAACATTTCTTGATATTGACACTATGGTTGACTATCTTAATTAGTAGGTTGTGGGTGGCCAAACACCTTATTGTTGGAGGAAAAAAAATCCAAATTAATAAGCTTCTATTTGGTTTAGATTAAAAAATCGAAAAAAAATTTAAGTTAAAATCAAGAATAAACTTAGAACAAAACACTCATTGAACTTAAGGGGGATATCCTCAATTGAGATTGCATTGAATTTTAAAAATCATTCTAAATTTAGGTATTTTCAATTGAGATTTTATTGGATTTTAATTAAATTCAATAAAATTTAGGTGTCCCCTTTAAAATTTAGGTATCCTCAATAATTATTGGATTTATAAAGATTTCATTAATAGAAGGATTTTAAAAGATTTGAATGGATTTCAAGTTTAAAAATACATATCAGTAAATCTTTTGAAATTTCACCATATTTGATGAGATTCTTATGAAATTTGTAAGAATCTATTTAAATCCACCAAATTAATTAGAATTGATAATCATTTAAAATTTATTAAAATCTTAATTGAGAACACCTCAGTAAAATTTTTGTATCTTTCAACGACACACTTCGTTATTATTATTATTATTATTATTTTTTTTTTTTATCAAAATTTGCTCAAAACATGATTTAAAAAAAAAATCAAACTTGGGCTAAATTATTTAGTTGTAAAATTGAAAAATAATAAAAATGAATGGTCGTACCATGGTGTTCGAATGTCAAAAAATTAAAAACCCCACATGGGAGTCCTTTTTGTACAATTTTGAAATAAATTAACAGATACAATACAGCAACATAAGACAGAAACTAACCACATGGAAATAAAGTTGGCCATTTTGGAATAGGTTACTCCTTTAGGCCCTGTTTGATAGGCTGAGTTTTACATGAAAAATGGAATTATTTTCCAACCAAAATGACATGTTTGATGGTAATTTTTTTTTCATGGAATTTTTTTTCCTCCAATCCCTCTTGTGACCGGATTTTCCATGGTTTTAAGAAATTCGTTTTCTTTGGGTTTTTGTGGGAAAATGCTTTTCCAACATTTTTTATTTATTTTCAGCAGTAAGACCAAATTATATCCACAATTGTAAAAAACTTCATCCCTTTAATTGACAATTTTCATGGAAAATAAAGTCAAACGAACACCAAAAAATCCAAAATTGTAACATTTTTCAGGTGAAAAATTATACTAATCAAACACATTTAATTGACAATTCTCATTAAAACAACTTCTAGGCAATTTAATTTCCTAAAATTCGTTTTCTTTCCACCCAAATTCCATTCTTGCAATCAAATGAATTCTGATTTTAGAAAAACCTGTTTTAGTGACTACAACTCTAGTGTAATTTATCAAACTGAACGAATGAATTAATGTATACTCATTATGTCTAGTGACGAATCCAATAATCTAAGTCAGCAAGAACGATCACTCAATATAACGAAAAAATAAAGAATTGCCAAAGCTACCATGGGCAATCATAGGGACTTGTCGAACGTTGACCCTGTCCTAATTATGTCGAAGCAAGTTCACTATCGAAATAAGATCTTGACGTAAAACATTAACATAAAAATAAAGGTGATAAAAGTATTAAAAGTTTGGCTTTTTTAAATCCAAACAAATTTCGTCGAAGTTTTCAGCCTATGGGTTTAATATAGCAATTTAGTTAATTGGTGGCTACACGTCAACATTTTAATCGTTTAATCTTATTTTTTCAAATTATAAAACATATATAGAATAAAGTTACAACATGACCAACTGCCACGTTAATTGATTCGAATCATCGTTAGTGATAAATAATGTTATTCTGACTTATTTTATATTCAAGTATGACTTGAATTTGATAAGTTAGATGAAAATCATGTTCTAAATTATTATATACGACAAAAGTTATAAGCTAGAAATCAAAATATTCGTCCTTTAAAAATAATTAAGTAGAAGTGGAAACGCTTTTTCGCAAAAGAAAAAGTACCTAGGACACCTTTCACATCCCTTTGCCACCCCACCCCATGCCACCCACCCTATGCCTGCATATTGTACCTGCCAAGTACATGATCTTCTTGGAGCGGCTAATTCGCAAATGAGACAATCGTTCCGTGAAGAAACTGTTACCGTACTACGAACAATTTTTCTTTATCTTTTTCAATACTCGAGCGAGTGCTAATGCGAGTGCGCGTGAGAATATTGAGATAAAAAGGGTAGTTCACGACATAGAGTTTGAACCAGTTTTACTCCAACTCAACCATCCACCCTCTCCACTTCAATTCTACGTAAACTGCTCTATTTTAATCGGGTTTCTCCAGTGAGTCCCCTTTTAGATTTACTTTGTTTTTTTGTATAATTTTAGAAGAATTTTGCTCGTGGATTTTGGGTTTGTGTATTTGTTTGCATGTGTTGGTTTTGAGAAAAGATTTTTCAGTTGTTTTTGTTTGTGGGTTTAGAGATGGCGGAAAAAGATGAAGCTATGGAGGCTCTGAAAAAGGAGGCTGTGGATTTGGTAAAGAGCTTCGTAATTCTCTCTATGTTTTCTTCTTTTTGTGTTGATTTTTCTGTTTCTTCTCTCTATTTTGTCCTTGTTACTGGTGGGCATTTTTAATTTTTATTTTGCTTATTTTGGGCAATACTTTTAGTAACAGTTATTTGTTTGTTTTCAGGAAAACATACCAATTGAAGAGGTTTTTGAAAATCTGAGATGTAGAAGGGAAGGACTCTCATCTGAGGATGCTCTCAGAAGGCTAGAAATCTTCGGTTACAACAAGCTCGAGGAAAAGGAGGTTCGATTTTTTCTTTTGAGGTTTCTATTTTTTATATTTTGGTGCGATTTTCAAGATTCTCTTGTTCTGTTTATTTACAGTTCTGATATTTCTTTTTTTGGTGGAAAAAAATGTAAAATTTTTCAGGAGAATAAGATTCTGAAGTTCTTAGGATTTATGTGGAATCCTCTTTCGTGGGTGATGGAAGCTGCAGCGATTATGGCCATTGCTCTCGCTAATGGAGGAGTTAACACTCACTATTCCCTTTAATTTATTCCCTCCTTTCTTTCTTTTTGGCTTTCTTATCAACAAATTATATGTTTATTTCGATATTATTCTTTTTTGGGTGATTATTTTATTTCCATTTTGAAGATGGAAAAATTTAATTATATATACATAGTTTAGGTACTTACGCTTTTTAATCTTTTCAGGGAAAACCACCAGATTGGCAAGACTTTGTTGGGATTATCATTCTTCTGGTGATCAACTCGACCATTAGTTTCATAGAGGAGAACAATGCTGGTAATGCTGCTGCAGCTCTCATGGCTCGTCTTGCTCCCAAAGCTAAAGTAATAACAATGTGCTCATTTTTCACATTCATATAAGTTCAATATGAGTTTCTGAATAAATAGCCTAGTAATTATGTGGTTCATCCGGTGCTTCAGTATGATCCTGTTTATTAGAATTTTTTGTTTTATATTATTTAACTTGGCTGATCTCAATGAACGTTTCATAGGTTCTTCGTGATGGGAAATGGAGCGAAGTAGATGCCTCCGTTCTTGTTCCAGGTGATATTATCAGTATAAAGCTTGGGGATATAGTTCCAGCTGATGCTCGTCTCCTTGATGGTGATCCCTTAAAGATAGACCAGGTCCTTTTCTGATGACACAGTTCTTTAGATTGATTTGCATTGAGCTTGTACTAAATTGCACATTTGGTTTTACAGTCTGCTCTCACAGGGGAATCCCTTCCTGTGACGAAAGGTCCTGGGGATGGTGTTTATTCAGGGTCCACATGCAAACAAGGGGAGATTGAAGCAGTGGTCATTGCCACTGGTGTGCATACTTTCTTTGGCAAGGCTGCCCATCTTGTTGACTCCACTAATCAAGTGGGACATTTTCAGAAGGTGTAAAACCGTGAAATTTTACTTTTTTTTGCTTTAAGTAGCCATGGAGAGGAGATTCAAAGGACCTACTCAATTCAGCTCTATGTTGTATTCATTTTACTTTGCAATAAAGGCATAGCTATTTTGATGTTACCCATCCATAGAGTCATGGTGGACAAGGAACAGTGTTTTTGACAATGATGTTCTTGAATTTTGCACTTATCTACTTCAAGTTTATCTATAATTTACTTCTATTTTTTCACAAATCCCTTTGTTTTCTGTCTTGAAAGGTCTTGACTGCCATTGGAAATTTCTGCATATGTTCAATAGCCGTGGGAATGATCGTTGAAATCATTGTAATGTACCCAATTCAGCATCGGCCTTATCGTCCAGGAATTGATAATTTACTTGTGCTTCTTATTGGAGGAATTCCAATTGCAATGCCAACTGTTCTGTCCGTGACAATGGCAATTGGTTCTCACCGTTTATCGCAGCAGGTAGGCTCTGGTTTCTGGAGTTGATGCCATTGTTAATTGGTTTGAAGTGTTACATTATGTGAATGCATTTTTATTGTTGATTTCCTAGGGAGCCATCACCAAACGAATGACTGCCATAGAAGAAATGGCTGGCATGGATGTACTTTGTAGTGATAAAACTGGAACCTTGACATTAAACAAATTAACTGTTGACAATAATCTTGTAGAGGTTGGTATAATAGTGTTTGCTTGTTGTATTTCTATATTTAAAGATATTGCAGTTGACGTCAAGTGCTGAGTTATATTTATAGGTCTTTGCTAAAGGAGTGGATGCAGATACTGTTGTTTTAATGGCTGCCAGAGCTTCTCGGTTGGAAAATCAAGATGCTATTGATGCTGCTATAGTGGGGATGTTGGCCGACCCCAAGGAGGTATGTAGATATGACACATGAGCATTTTGGTTGATTTTGATGGTACAACAGTGTGTAGATATGAATTCTTTACTCAGTGGTATTGTTTCTATCTTTTAATATTTGAAATTCTGCAGCAGCTAATCAGGAGAGATCTCCAATTAGCTCCTCCCTGTTGGCTTTCTAACTTAATTTCTTCCATTCTTTTTATTCTGCATTACATCATATGCATGTAAAAGGCACGTGCTGGAATTCAAGAGGTACATTTCCTGCCTTTCAACCCAACGGACAAGCGCACAGCTTTGACATATATTGACGGTGAAGGAAAAATGCATAGAGTCAGCAAAGGTGCCCCTGAACAGGTAAAACAGTTGAGTATCTTATTATTAATCACCATGGCTTTGCTAGCCAGTTGTCCTGATATATACTCCTAACTTGGTTTCTAGATCTTGAATCTTGCACACAACAAATCTGAGATAGAGCGTAGAGTTCACTCTGTTATTGATAAGTTTGCTGAGCGAGGATTGCGGTCTCTTGCAGTAGCTTACCAGGTGATTTGTTTTCTGTCACTTACGACGCTTGTATTTTTCAATAGTAATGACAGTTGTATGTTCAAACAGCGACTAATATCTAAATATTCTGCAGGATGTTTCTGAAGGAAGGAAGGAGAGTCCAGGGGGTCCATGGCAATTTGTTGGCCTCCTGTCTCTGTTTGATCCACCTAGGCATGATAGTGCCGAGACAATCCAAAGAGCTTTGAATCTTGGAGTGAATGTTAAGATGATTACTGGTGAGTATATTCTTTTAAACTTCTGACACTACTGAGCGTCATTGTTCATGAGAGAAATCAGAACTATTTACTCAATGTTGTGTCTGTATGCTGTATGTACTACTGATCGAAGCTATATTTAGATTTAGAAGTATGTATTTTTTATGAAAAATTAAGTAGTTGAGTCTGAAAGTTATAATAAAGAATTTGCTGATTGAAATCTCGATGTTTTAAGCTTCTCATCTGTCCACAAGAGGCCCTGTCAACATGAAAAAGAAATTGCTAGTGCCGGTGGAAAATTGAAATCTGCATAATGGAGGATGGCTGCAGTCCTTTAATCTATAATAATTTATGAAAAATGTCAATTATTTTTTGAATAGAACAGAGTTATTTTATTCGTTGTTTGTTAAATGGACGACAAATTTCTCACTTTCGAGTATAGACTTAGGTTTATATCTACAGCATTCAGCTATTTGCAGAAATCTTATTTCCAACTTTTAATAAGAGTTTTCCTAATCTGTATTTTGTTGTATCTCAACAACTGTATTCAAACTTTGCCAGGCGATCAGTTAGCAATAGGAAAAGAAACGGGACGTCGTCTAGGGATGGGAACCAACATGTATCCATCATCAACTTTATTAGGGCATGACAAAGATGAGTCCATCGTTGCTTTGCCTATTGATGAGCTAATAGAAAAGGCTGATGGTTTTGCTGGTGTTTTTCCTGGTAAGGCTTGTACTTGGTTATTGTTTGTTGAATTTAAAAGAACATTTTTCTTCATATGGTTACTACTTGTACAGCCTTCTTGATGGCTATATCTTTACCTGGACACAAGACTCAACTGGGTCAGCGTGTTAGTCCTTGAGTCTGTCTGTGAAGAGTCCCATATGTCGGGCTTTCAAAGTATTCGTCATATTTCTTCTTTGTAATTCTGAAACTGGTTAAACTGGTCTTCACTTAAAACAATAATTATTGGCATGCCCACCTCTCAGCATTTAAGATCTCAGAATGAAATATTTTTCTAGTAAATTACTCCCTCATTAACTGGCATCTTATTATTCCTGTACAGAGCATAAATATGAAATTGTAAAACGTTTGCAAGCTAGAAAACATATATGTGGAATGACTGGTGATGGGGTCAATGATGCTCCTGCACTAAAGAAGGCAGACATTGGAATAGCCGTTGCTGATGCGACAGATGCTGCACGAAGTGCTTCTGACATAGTCCTGACAGAACCTGGTCTCAGTGTCATCATTAGTGCTGTTCTAACTAGTCGGGCCATCTTTCAAAGGATGAAAAACTACACAGTAAGTCGTGCTTTTGACATCCTGTACTGCATGTTCCAAATGTCTATATAAAAGAACAACTTTATTTTTAATTATGTTTTAGCCAGATATTTATTCATGGTGCTATTTTGTTCCAATAATCAAATCTTCTCCTACCCAAGTCCCAACCCTCTCCTATGCCAAATAGCTTTGTCGTATATAGGACAGCCATTGTTGCTTCTGGTTAGCTTCGGTTTGTGCATGTTCTGTTATTGGTTTTCCTTTATGAAACTCATCTCCCTTCAATAAATGTAGTCCTGCGTTCCTTGAATGCAGCCTCTTTGTTTATATTATGATTATTATGACTGTCCCTTTAAGCTAACTAATTTATTTAACTTCTGTGCAGATATATGCTGTTTCCATCACAATCCGTATTGTGGTAAGTATTCAACTTGATTTATTTTTATCAAATGCCATAAGAAATTTTTTTTTTTGACATTATTTTGTCCTTGCGCTGTAATCATGGCCCGAGTCACTTTGATTGCCTTCTCATGACTTGAGCTTCTCCTTTTCCACACTTATTACGTAATGTTCGTTTTTACAGCTTGGTTTCATGTTACTTGCACTGATATGGAAGTTTGACTTCCCACCCTTCATGGTTCTCATAATTGCCATCCTTAATGATGGTAAGCTTATGAACATTCTTAACTTCTCAATTCTACATACCCGTGCCTTTCGATTCTCTCTGTAAATTTAGTCTCAAATGATTTTTTTTTTCCCTTCTTTTTTGCGTGTGGGGAAGGCGAGACTCAGATGCAGGGCAGGCAGAAGGGTGGGCTGTTGTGGTAGAACTTTTTTTGGTAAAATGCTGATACCTTTAGACTTTATGGTTGCTAGGTACCATTATGACAATATCGAAGGATAGGGTGAAACCATCTCCTTTACCTGACAGCTGGAAGCTATCTGAGATTTTTGCGACAGGTATCATTCTTGGAGGTTACCTAGCAATGATGACAGTCATCTTCTTCTGGGCAGCATATGAAACAGACTTTTTCCCTGTAAGTAACTTCTGATTTAGCTTTATAATATACTATCATATAGGATGTTTGATTTGCCACCTTCTACCTACCTTCTTGGGATCCTCTTTACACGTAGCTGCAGTCAGTACCATTGTTACATGCTAAACAAGAGTGAGTTGTTACTGGAACATGTTCTTTTCAGTTTATCCTGTATGAGCTGCACCAAAAACCACTTATTTCCTGACATTTTTGTATTCATTTTTGTCATTCTCTTTGTTGTTTGACAGTGTTCGGTATCTTTGTGCATATGTGGTAGTCTTTGTATCTTGGCTCTCATTTATAAGTTCTTGTGCATATGTGGCAGTCTTTGTATCTTGGCTTTCATTTATAAGTTCCTTTATAGGCATCAAATACTGACACTTTTGATTGGGGGCATATTCTGAAATCCTTTCTAGCTAGCTTGTTCGCCGAAAGTTTGATTTCTACTCAACTGTTTATATTTTAGTTGTACATTGGATTATGTTGGCTATTGTAGTCTTCTCAGTTTAAATGATTTATCTACAAATATATCCATAATGTCTGTGGAGAATATTTTTTGTGCTTTGGCATCTGGAGTTTCCTTGATGTCATCCTTACTTTTTCTTTATCTGTCGTTCTTCTTTTCCTATTTTCTGAAGCTGGAAAGAAATACCATCTTCTCTTTCCCTTCTATATCAGTCACTTTTTCTTGGTGGAGATAACCAAGAACTTTTTGCTAAGTTTAGGTTTCTTACACTTTCCTTTGTACTCACAGCGTGTATTTGGGGTTGCAACTCTTGAGAAGGGGGCTCATGATGACTTCAAAAAGCTGGCCTCAGCAGTATACTTGCAAGTGAGTATCATCAGTCAAGCCCTCATATTTGTGACAAGATCCAGAAGTTGGTCTTTTGTAGAGCGTCCAGGACTTCTGCTCGTGGGAGCTTTCTTTATTGCACAACTGGTGAGATACCTGATTTTTGTTTCCTTTATTGAGTGTCCAAAGTCATATTTGGCTTGGCTTAAAATAATGTACGTCTGCAAACATGTTTGGATAACTCATTTTATCCTTACTTTCAAGTAAAGCAAG
>NC_036250.1:12796152-12850725 GCF_002742605.1 Olea europaea var. sylvestris | reverse complement strand
GGTCAACAGGCTCACTGTATGATAGTATGTCGCACTTAGAGTGTCACCTTTATCGTTCCTGAATCAACAATATACACTCAGCACCTTCTTGGTTCAAGAGGTTAATAATCAAGCAGATGGGGCAGCAAATCCAGGAAGCCAGTATATACTGATGGAAATGAAAGATACTTATCTAATCTTGTAATAAAAAAAATTTCTGATAAAAATCTTTCAATACCAAATGATGGTCAAAATTAACCGTCTTTCTAATGTCAATGCTGGACTGTAGAGCCCCAAGGCAATTTTTATATTTTGAACTACAAAGGAATATTGGGTATTCATATATCTATTAGGTCAACCTAATATTCTTACTATATAAAGGATTTATTAGGGTGTGTTTTGTGTGAGGCACAAAGATGCGTGAAATCACCATGGTAATCTTGTTCTCCAAGATTAGGAAAACTTGCAATAGCAAGTGGATGTAGCTGTTACTTTGATAATGGAGCCACTTCAGATTTTTGTGTGCTTTGCTTTTTTTTATTTTTTTTTATGTCTCTTATAAATATGGACTTAACAGCTCCCAAACTCCTTAGTCAGAGCACTGTCAGTGCTCCTATACTTACTCCATAACCAGTAAATATGTCCATTCGAAGTAAATGGAAACTATATAGTGCTTGGTAGTAGTAACAGTGCAACACAAAGCTATCTCCCAGAACAGGGAATCATACAAAAATTTCATTCAGCCATTTATTGAAACCACTCACAGAGACAATGAAGCAATAAGATCTGCATTTGTAAAGCTTGCTCCAAAGTTGCATTTGGTAAGAGCTCCTTCCTTGGTGTCAAATGACACATCAGTCCCCACAGCAAGATTATTATTTCCCAGTACACCAGAAAAGTTTACAATGGGGTTAGCAGTCAAACCGATGCTGGAGCTTATTCCAGCATAGTCGTGCAAGTATTGAAGTTCCAGCTGTCATTGACAAATGATGAAAAGGAATTACACATCAAGTTGCACTTCAATACAAGACACAGCTAAGATATGCCAAGCAACAGAATTCTCAGTTTAATAATAATCAATTAAGAAAATACTTGCCTTTCCCGACCTTTGATCAGGAACTCGGAAACTTAAAATTGTCTTCAACCCAGGAGCAGGCTCATCAATTGTGACAGTGGTGAAGAGCTGGCATTGGTTTCATAAATTAGTTATACACAATGGAACAGAAATATATCCATTCAGCATCATCCAATAATTTGTATATGGGAATTGAGATTAAAAAATAAAAAAAATTCTAGCTTCTAAACAGATAACAGAAAATAATACTGAGAGAGAGTCCATACATTGGAGTTTGTGTCTACTTTAACATCAGTAGTGACATTCTTGTGCTTCAACTGAGTATTGACATCAGCCAGAAACAGTTCACCTTTCTTTGTTCCTGAGGAAGTGATACTCTGCAACAAGAGAGGAAAAAAATAAAAAATAAAATAAAAGAATAAAAATTGGTGTTAGGTTTACTACAGCCAACAATTTTGATAAACACGAAAATCCACTCAAAACTGACTTAGATATCAACTAATTAGAAGAACAAAAGTAGAAATGTGACAAAAATTAAGGACTAAAATAAATAAGGGGAAAATAGAACACAGAACAAAAAATTTCCAAAGGTTCAGCCAAGAAAAGGCCGACTTCTCTATTGATCACAACCTGCACTAAATTTTGATTCAAGTTACATCATCAAAACAAATTCTCAATCAGCACTCGAGAAACAGTGTTTTACCCAATACAAGTAAACTGTCTTACTACACTTTCCTGAGAAAAACTACAGATCGACTAGAACAGGGAAATTGCGAGAGGACAAAAAATGAGCAAGATAAACATTTTCTTGAGAGTACGTGGAAACAGCAAATGTAAAACAGAAAATTATATGGCTTTGCAGTTGCTGGAGAAGTTATGTGGCAGTCCCTCTTCCATGTGGATAAGTCCTTACTTTTAATGTTAACAAAGAGAAGGTGCAAGGCTACATGAAAAATATTGTGTTTTGCTGGTTGTGATACAAGTTTCAATAACTAGCTTCAAGGTACTAATAAAAATGTGAAAAAATAAATATAAATCCATAATGAAATTATCCTTCAAAATCCACAAACAATATTGGCCATAAACTCTAGGAAACGCTAGAAATACTAAATTGGCTCTAATCATTACACAAATCCACATAGATCTAACAAGATTTTATTCCAGGAAAAAAAAAACTATTGGACAAAAACCCACATAAACTGAACAAAATTTCTATTCTAGGAAAAGAAAAAAAAGGAAAAAAAAGAAAGAAGAATAATCAGCTAGGAACTCTATGCAAACCAAAATAGACTCAACGATATTCTATTCTAGAAAACAGTAAGCAAAAGGGTCTCATAAGTGCAAGATTGGTAATATATCCTCAAGAGCTCCAACAAAGTAAAATAATAAGAAAAAGACCAAAAAAAAATCCTATGTTCCATCTCCAAGTTTAACAATAATTACTAATCTAGAACTACCGCATCTAATTAGAAAAGGGGACAGATTTATTTATTCAAATAATCTTCAACATGCTGCATAGGCCAAATTCATTTTCTCATTAAAGGCCCATGGAAAATTATCACTGAATACAAGGGATTGAACTCAGTATCTCTGTCTGCTCTGATAAGTGTTGAGCTTACCTTGCTAAAGATGGAACAAATCTATTTATTTATTTAAATTGTCGACAATAATATGATAGATTACAAATCTATTTATTTATTTAAATTGTCAACAACAATATGATAGATTACAAATCTATTTATTTATTTAAATTGTCGACAACAATATGATAGATTCCAAATCAAATTTACATATGTAAGCAGAGGACCAAAACGAGCTGTTTAACATTACAGGTTCCGATGGGATGCAGTGGATTATTGGATTGTAGAACATTATGTAATTTATGTTAGTAGTTAAATGGGAAGTGGGTAGTGTGTAGTTTTTGTATTATTAAATGTCAAGCAAGTCGGAGGTTGGTCTCTGTGTTGTGCATCTTGTCGATTTGGGAATTAAAGGTCGCGGGGAGAGTTTCCAGCCTCTTGAGTCTCGAAAGCTGATTTTCCTCATATTTTCATTTCTTTTGAGTTGCAACAATTTATTAAATTCAGTACCAAGTAAATTCAAAAGATATATTGTCAAGTGTCCTATATCTGCTTCACAATTCTTGTTTATAAGTACCAGATTCTTTTGAATCTGCTTCTGAAATCCTGCAAAATGAGGTTCTATCACAATAACATGCAGACTGTGAAACCCATAAAAGTTGCCGATTTTATCCGGATATTTGTTTTCAAAAACTCCCTTTACCGAAAAAAAAAAAAAAGAATTACTAATATTGAAAATGTCAGCGAAACAGATAGATTATACAAATTCCATTTCCTAAAAATATGTAAAATTCACTGAAGAAACTAGCACAATAGTAGCTTCCAACAAATTTTCACTTACTAGTCAGCTTATTAGTTACACAAAGTTTTATTAATCAACAGACAATAAAAATAAAAAATCAGAAACTCGTAAAAACAAATGCAATAAATAATAAACATTTCTGACAGTATATGTACATCAACAATGCTTCCAGAATCGAACACGGGCACTAATCACAATATAACAAAAACAGCAAAATAATTATAAAAAAAACTTGCCACTCCAGTGGGCGAGTAGGTAGTGATGGTGAACTTCTGGTCGCACTGGTAATCCCTGTATAAAAGATCTATTTCCACCAATTAAACACAAATAAAAATAATTATTACTCTAATCAGCAATAGAGCACAAAAACTTAATTAAAATCAACAAATTATAAGATTAAAATGAAACCTCTAGCTCTTTTGCCAATATCAGAGTAAAGTCCCGGACCCTTGCCCATTATCCTAAAGCCTAAAAATTGAAAAATCAAAATATAGAGAGGGAAAGTGGGCGTATGTGTGGCCTTGGACTATGAGAGCTGTCTATGTAAATGGTGGAAAAGCCCTAATTTGCAACCTCAGGTGCGTTTTTGGGGAAATATTAGCCGTTGATGGGGGCTTGCTGGTCGCGGTTGTACTTGAGCCGTTGATCTACGTGATTGAGGGAGATGGATTTCAAAGGGTATTTTGGGGATTCAAAGGATAGGTGTCGCGTGGACGTAGTTTTGGCTGCGGAATTTCAATTTCAAAATTTGATTTATTTCTGAATAAGACAACGGCAAGCAGGTATATTGTTCCAGGATATTACATTTGGTAAAAACGCTTAAAAAAGCCAAATACTGATTTAAATATGAGAATTTCATATTTATTAATAACAAGACATATTAAATAAGAGCATATATTAAAAAATTAAGAAATCCATTATACCCTCAACAAAAAAAGTAACATAATTTGGGGAAAATGAAAAAGAAAGTAATATTATCTTTAGAGGACAGAAGAAGTTGTAATACTGAAGAATGATGAATGGTGAAAGGGTAATTGGCACAAAACGTCCTTACCTTTCAAGTCTATTGTGGAAAACGTCCCTACTTTTCATTTTTTGACATTTTTGCCCTCATTTCAACCTTTCTTTGCGCTGGACGTCCTTCCGTCCATATTCCATCAGTTTTTCAATTATTAAATACAAAAATACCTTTTTCTTTCCATAAACAAGGGTAAAATTGTCCTCACCCACTTCACCCCTTTTTTCCGCCATCAACTTAGTCCATAAGTAACAATAGCAGCAACATGAATCTGAAAATACTTTAAATGATTAAGTTAAATAAAGAAAAAATATCGTGAACACATTATATTTCACAATTCCACAACTACTGTTGCTGTCATCTTGTGTCACTGGAAAAATTTAGAAAGACATATTAAATGGGTAGTCAATTTATAATGAGTCAATTTAAAATGAGTCATTCATCTTCTCCATTGAACCAAAAAGAGCCATTCACCATTTTGACTCATTATAAATTGACTACCCATTTAATATGTCTTTCTAAAATTTTCCAGTGACACCAGATGACAGCAATAGTAGTTGTGGAATTGTGAAATATAATGTGTTCACGATATTTTTTCTTTATTTAACTTAATCATTTAAAGTATTTTCAGATTCATGTCGCTGCTACTATTACTTATGGACTAAGTTGATGGCGGGAAAAAGGGGTGAAGTGGGTGAGGACAATTTTATCCTTGTTTATGGAAAGAAAAAAGTATTTTTGTATTTAATTAACGGAAAAACTGATGGAATATGGACGGAAGGACGTCCAGCGCAAAGAAAGGTTGAAATGAGGGCAAAAATGCCAAAAAATGAAAGGTATGGACGTTTTCCACAATAGACTTGAAAGGTAGGGACGTTTTGTGCCAATTACCCTTTAATTAACGGAAAAATTAACGGAATATGGACGGAAGGACGTCCAGCACAAAGAAAGATTGAAATGAGGGCAAAAATGCCAAAAAATGAAAGGTAGGGACGTTTTCCACAATAGACTTGAAAGGTAAGGACGTTTTGTGCCAATTACCCAATGGTGAAACTACGGATGGCGGTGGCTAGACCCTTAAACACTCGAGTTCAATTGGACCATTTGGCTCGTGTGGACACAGGTGAATTCATTTTTATTTTTTAAATTAACAAAATAAACAAAAAAGAAATGGGTATATGTCCTTGCCTTTCCATTTGACTTTCTCTTCCCTGGTGACCAGTAATGCTCTGTGACAACCTATTAATTGTTGTCGTCTGGCCTCTCTTGCTGACTCGATACCACCTAGTGTGGTCAGCACCTAACATATTCGGGGGTAAAGAAAGAGCTTGCTCGATGCGGTCCCTCAACTCGTCTCGATATGAGTCCAAGTAATTTATGTATTAAGACGAGTTGAACCGATGAATGGCTCAACCCTTTTGCCATCACGAGGTGAAACAAAATTATGCTTTGAGGTGAAATGCTCGGCTACAATTGAAGACTAGTCTAGGGCCCTAAGTTGCAGTTAGGGCTATGTGCAGTTCTTTCTAATGAGGACATCATCTATTTTATTTCTAGTTGGATTTTATTTTATTTGTGAGCTTTATTTTTGTTTTGGATTTTTTTTTATGTAATTGGGCTTGTATTGACCCAAGCCCATTTTAGTTAGGGTTTTGTCCTTAATATGAATTATTGAAATTGGTTGTGGCGTATCATTTCTCTTCCTTCCTCTTTTCCCTTGAATTTCTTCTTCTTCTCCGATTTCTTTCCCCCATTCTCTCCTATTTTTCCCCTTTTTTTGCTGTACTCTTTTTTTATTCTACATCAAATTTAATATCAGAGCCGAATCTTGGATAATTTCTCTCCTACAATCTAAAATTTCATCCTATTTCCTTTCCAAAATTTGTTGGAAAGCGTGATTTCATTTTTCCAGTTTTCTTTGCAATTGAAAAGAAGGAAAAAAAATATTGTTCTTCGTACTATTCATAGGTACTATTTACACCCAAAAAAATTCAATTTTAATATATATGGGCCTGTTTGAGAGCGATTTTTCCTTCCAAAAAATTGATTTTTTGACCGTTATTTTACTATTCCAGCTGTCATATTTAACTTCTTCTTTCACAGGTGGACCCCACTTTTCTCATAATGGTCAAAAAATCAATTCTCAAAATCATTCCCAAACAGGCTCTATATATATAATTGGCAACCCTAAAGCCAGCTCACTATTTTCAAGAAGCCCAAAGTCCCCTATGTCAACCCAACACCATGTGGTCCTAACTACAATTAGCCAAACCCCATATCCATTATAAATTATGTAGCCCAAGCCCAAATACCTACAAATTCATCACTTAACCTAACTACCCAATCTCATTATCATTTAACCCAATTCAACCTAGCCCATTACCCAACCTAAATCATAGCAAGCATTCCCTTCAAATCCAAATCTCTTAACACGGCGGCCATCACACACCCAATACCCAATTAACCCACATCCCCTTCTAGAACTCAACCATCGTCTCCATCATTACGCCACCACACTAACCTGCAACTCCCAGCATCAACCACCTCGCATAAATCACTCGTTGTTGACCACCATCGCCGTGCGTACCTTACTTCCTATCTACTGCGACCACAGCCCATCCAGTCTCCAACCCCCAACTACAAACCCGATCTCTAACTTCATCTCCTCTAACCTTAAACCTACTCCCTATCGTCGGTAAAACGTTACAAGTCCCACCACACTCAACCCGTCTTCAACCTCAGCAACTCAAACTCGTCTTTGTCTAAATCAGTCCTCCTCCCAGTCGCCGTTGCCCCAAGTTCCACCTTCTCCAACCACCCTCCACCGCCATTACAACCTTCATCACCCCTATCAACTCGACCACAAGAAACCTACCTTCCCTAATCTTCACTTCTCCTTTGACCCATCGCCCTCTTCGTTTCCCAACTGGCTCCTGCCAGCCATGCAACCTTTCCTGCTGGCATCCATTCTATTACGGCTGAAGGCATCGTCGTCGCCACCATTCGACCTTTTGTAACTTTTCGACTTCCTCAACAGTGAATTTCAAAATCTGGGGAGGAACGTTTCTCGTCTAATAGGATTTTGTTGTCTGGATTCTGTACAATTTGCACTCTTGATTGATTTTCAGTAAGATCCATGTTGCTAAAAGTTTCAATTGCCAACAATCCTTAAGGCCAGTCACTGAATTCTTCTTTCGGGTCGTCGCCACCTCCACCAACAGAACTAGAACCATCAGCTACTCGAGAGTTTTATACTACAGTATTCCAAGACGTGCCAACATAACAATCGTAATTGGGACACATTTTGACTCTCTTGAGTCTCGTGAGTACATCGCCAGCAACTTCAAGCTTTCGTGGGTACCACCTCTGCAATTCGACAACAGGGAGTCCTCGTTCTCTGTTTATTGTTGGTCTATACGACTGTTCATTTAATATTGCATCATTTAAATTCTTTGGGGTAATTAGCACAAAACATCCCTACCTTTTGATGTTTTTGTGGAAAACGTCCCTACCTTTCATTTTTTGGCGGATTACACCCTTACCTTTACCTTTTTTTGCGCAAAACGTCCTTCTGTCAACCCTCCGTTAAATGTTCCGTCAAATTAAAAAGGTAATTAGCACAAAAGGTCCCTACCTTTCAGAGTTATTGTGCAAAACGTCCCTACCTTTTATTTTTTAGCATAATTAGCAGAAAAGGTCCCTACCTTTCAATATTATTGTACAAAACGTCCCTACCTTTCATTTTTAGCATTTTTACCCCTACATTTCACCTTTCATTGTGCAAAAGGTCATTTTCATCCATTTTTTTCAATAAAATGACGATTTTACCCTCCTATTGAAATAAAATAAAAAGAAAAGAAAAAAATAATTAATTAATTGCAATCATAGTTCTAAATCTTTCAAAACATTACAGATAAATCATAAATTCTCAACCACCACCATTTTCACAACCTATCAAGCTGTCAACTATAAATCCACATAATACCACCTTTCGACCACCATGCCCATCGGACTCCACCACCGTAAATGTGGTTGTTTCGGACAGATTGGTGACCAATACTATGGAGGAGGATATTGGGGAGAGTGAGGCGACACTGGTGGTGGTGGAGTCCGATAGGTGTTGTGGTCGAAAAGTGGTGCTATATGGATCTATAGGTGGTGGCTTGGTGGGGTTGTTAAAGTGGCGATAGTGGAGAATTTAGGATTTATCTGTAATGTTTTGAAAAATTTAGAACTATGATTGCAATTAATTAATTATTATTTTTCTTTTCTTTTTGTTTTATTTCAATCGGAGGGTAAAATCATCATTTTATTGAAAAAATGGATGAAAAGGACCTTTTGCGCAATGAAAGGTGAAATGTAGGGGTAAAATGCTAAAAATGAAAGGTAGGGACGTTTTGCACAATAATATTGAAAGGTAGGGACCTTTTCTGCTAATTATGCTAAAAAATAAAAGGTAGGGACGTTTTGCACAATAATATTGAAAGGTAGGGACCTTTTCTGCTAATTATGCTAAAAAATAAAAGGTAGGGACGTTTTGCACAATAATATTGAAAGGTAGGGACCTTTTCTGCTAATTATGCTAAAAAATAAAAGGTAGGGACGTTTTGCACAATAATATTGAAAGGTAGGGACCTTTTCTGCTAATTATGCTAAAAAATAAAAGGTAGGGACGTTTTGCACAATAATTTTGAAAGGTAGGGACCTTTTGTGCTAATTACCTTTTTGATTTAACGGAGCATTTTAACGGAGAGTTGACAGAAGGACGTTTTACACAAAAAAAGGTAAAGGGAAGGGTGTAATCCGTCAAAAAATGAAAGGTAAGGACGTTTTCCACAAAAACATTGAAAGGTAGGGATGTTTTGTGCTAATTACCCAATTCTTTGTTGTTGTTACCTTGATAATTTTAGCCTTACCCCACTTGATCAGAATTATTGAACAAGTTGACTTCCCATTGTTCCCCACTTATCCACGTGATAGGAGAATTTGACTAGTATTTGACCCCTTGCTTTGCTATTTTACATGAAGCAATAATATTAGCTTGCCGTATTAAATTTACTTAATCCCTCAACAAAAAAAATGCTCAAGTTGTTATTTTTTCATTGCTTGCACTTATTGTTCATTGGTCTCATCATTGCACGTCATTTAGTCGGTATTGCATTGTATGCAATTGCGTAATGGTTGTCTTGTCGCTTCTATTTCCAATACATTGACCATGGACCCATCCCAATTTGATGCACTCACTAGACAATTAGCGCAACTTGTCACTAGCCAGCAGCAATTGCAAACTTAAATAACGTCTGTCCAAAGTGAGATGGCTGCTACTTGTGAAAAGAGCATAGATCTAGTAGCTAGTCTGAACAATTGTAAGCACGATTGCAGGGATAGGGGTCAGGATCGTGAGCGAGAATGAGGCCACGATCGTTATGGTACTTATTCTTTTCCTCATCATAAAGAGTGTTTCTTTAAAGACACTAAATCAGATACTCCTACTTTCGATGGTTGTTTAGATCATGAAATTTTTACCCAATAGAACACCCTTACACAAGGGAATCGACTAGTAACTAAGCACATTGCTTAATTTGAGGAAATTCGAATGAAATGTCATGTCATTGAGGATGAGGCCCTAACTTTGAGTAGGTTTATGTAAGGTCTAAGAGATGAACATAGGCGTGAGCTTTTTTTTCGATGTGTCACTACTCTTGATCACACTCACTCTTTAGCTCGGGACTACGAGCTACTTATTAGTGCTCCATATGAAAAGTGTAGTCACCATTGTTCACCCATTTCATCAGCATCGCCTCGTCATAAGTCTATCGTAGAGCTTGTCCCGTCTAATGTTCCTCCCATATCAACTCCACCTCCTCATGTTAAGTCCCATATAGGACCTCCTCCATCTAATACTCCTTATTTGATTGAAAATAAGGGTCAAGATTTTGAAACTCTAATGACTCCTTGCTTGCAGTGCTTCAACTGTAAGGACTTTGGTCACATCTCTTCTTAATGTCCTAGTCGAGCCTTAGTCATTGAAGAATAGAAGAGTATAAGAGATGAGTGGTTAGAAGATCAAGTCTATGACCCTAAACTTGAAGAATGTGATAATTTGAATGAAATTGAGGACACTTCCCTATATAGTATTTGGACTTTTCCTATGAATATAGGGGTTGTACCCCTTGCTCTCGATACCTCTCAGTCAAATGTTGTATATCGTACTCTTATCCAACCTAGCGGCCCTAATGATTTGTGTAATCGATTTATAGGTATGAGTTTCGTCGAAGTTATTCATGGTTATAAGTCTAAGAAGCTTTTAGACCTTATTCCAATGTCCCCACATGCTAGTATGTCTATATCAGCTGAGACTTTTGTATATCATATCCGTGACTTGCATATTGAGATCAATAAATAACTTGAAGCAAACAATGCATTATATAAACTTCAATTCAATTTGCATAAGCGAAATCTTGAATTTAATATTGGGGAATATGTTATATTGCAAGTCTGTAGTGCTGGTCCTTATGAAATTTTAAAGCATGTTGGTTCAAATACTTACGTCGTTGATCTCTCATCATATTTTGGCTACCACTCTGCTCTAAATATTGAGGATTTCATTATTTACAAACACCGTTTTACTCCCTTTGATGATCTTTTTCTACTTAACTTTGTGGGCCCCCAACTTGACTATGTTGATATTTCTACCTCAATACCACCAATCACAATACACACAGATAAAATTGATGTTATTTTAGATAAACATGTTGTATTGACCAATGATGGCAAGATTCAGTACTTCCTTATTTGTTGGATCATTCCACTTGATTTGAGCTGTACATGGATTCCGAGAAAGAGGTGCCAACTAATATGGATCAAGCTGTTTTTGGAGTTTCGATACTTGGTTCGTCAGAAAGATCATCTTCCATGGCTTGACTTGAAACATTTGGAATATCAAATTAACTGCAGCCTATAGTGATCTATAAACTCAACAGAATCGAGTTTTTCTCCCACCCAAGGAGAGTTGATGAGGACACCATCTATTTTATTTCTAGTTGGATTTTATTTTATTTTGTGGGCTTTATTTTTGTTTTGAATTCTTATTTATGTAATTGAGCATTTATTGACCCAAGCCCATTTTAGTTAAGGTTTTATCTTTACTATTATAGTACTTTCGGTATTTTTATTCCCCTAGGCTCTTCACTATGTTCCCTTCCTTCCAAATCTCTTCTTTTCAGAACATTCCATAAAACATAGATGACGCATTTTGGGTTGAAGTCTGGGCAGGACATTCAACATTCGTACGCAATGACTCGTATGTTTGACCTCTATGATAGGACAAATAATCCCATCTTAGTATGGTATTAATAACCTTTATGATTTTCTATTAACTCTATTTTATTATAGGCATATAAGATACGACCATCTGAGTAATCTTGACTAGTCTAAGAGTTTACACCAATTGCTCGATCAAAGGAAAAGAAGCTCCTAAGATCGCGCATCCTGCCTTGCTTAAAGATACAACTCGATAATTATCTCTCTCTCATGTCACTCCATTGTATCCAAAAATTATCATAGCACACTAAAGACGATTTTCCACTAACACCCTGCTTGTTGACAAAAATCAAGCTTCTATCTAAGAAATAATTTTCTAATCTCCCACTCTGAATATAAGAATATGGGCACTTTTCCTCAGATATTGAAAGCCTTGCATGCAGATTTCATTTTTGGGATGTCCTTTTCATCTATATCTAATATATTCGCACGAAGAGCATCATCCTATTTCCCCTGTTTCAACATTTCGTTTCCTCTCTTCATTCTATTTGTTTCTTTTTTTTCAGTTATTCGCCTTGTAAACTTCGTCTAGTCATGTATTCCACTATGTACTGTAACTTCTGTAGCATTTTCTTTTTTCGTTTTTAATTCAATATAATAGTAAAAAATATTTTTTTATATACGTTAAGTATATATGATTTTTCCAAAAAAATTAAGGTTAGGGGTTCGTAGTTCTGGCCCATTGTCACCTTTGACGGAGCTCAGTTAATAAGTATGTAAAGTATCATCTTAAAAATAAATTAGCACAATGAAAAATATTTTTTCTATTTAATTTTTATATTGAAGAAGTATGCTCACCTAGAGTTAAAATTATTTTTGACAATGCATAATTTTAAAGGAAATTTATATAGTAAAAAAATGAATTTAACGGTTCATTCATATTTCCCTCTCCTCCATTTTTCCTAATAAATAAATAATTGAAAAATAAGTAAGTTAAAAATTGATATGTCATTAAATATGTTGACAGTATGTTACTAGTTTTATATAGGAAATAAGATCCCAATATTTCGATTAATTTGATCCTAAACGATCTTTAGAGAAAAAAATTGGTTTTTACGATATATATTATCGCAAGTAGCATTTGCTGCGAAAAGTGGGGCAAAACCAGAAAGCTTGGTGATGCCCTTTGAGCATCAGTCACAGAGGGTGCTGCTGCACTTCTCTCAGGTGATGGCTGTCATGCAGCGATAGCTTTGTCAATGCTTTGCCATCCTAGAGACTCTTAGTTGTCCCAATAATTTCTGGACTTGTGTTTGTATCGATTGCTCTCTTAAATTTAGGGCCTGTTTGGGAGCGATTTTTTCTCTCAAAAAATTAATTTTTTGACCGTTATTTCACTATTTCAACTATCATATTTGACTTCTTTTCTCACAGGTGAATCCCACTTTTCTCTTAACGATCAAAAAATCAATTTTAAAAATTACTCCCAAACAAGCTCTTAAAATGTCGAGTTTTAACTATTAAACTAATCCAAACATTGGACTTTACTCATTAACATAATACCCATTTCAAACTTCTAAGTAAATTGGCGACATAGCTAACAGAATGCACATGTGGCATGTTCATGTGAATTCTCACAAGCATACAGGTTCGTTGTACAAGTAATAAGATTTGTAAGTTAAGAGTATCATTCCCACGAAAAATAAGGTCTAATGTCTAGTTCAGTAGCTTTTATTAAATTCTAGGTAATATAAAATCAAAAGAGTTATTTTGTACGTATTCTATACTAATACTAAATTAAGAAAGCAAATAAAATATTGATCTAATATATGAATGTTTGTATTGAAATCGTGAATTCCTCTATTACCATTTGATTTAATTTTTGATTCGTAATATAGTTAATTTCATGTTTCATAGCAATCAATAACACTAATATATTTAAATCTGTTTTCCAAGACAAATTAAGTCTATTTTAATCACGACCTGATCCTATTTCTAGTCCGAATTCATATAATTAAAATGCATTAAATTATAGGTTATCTATGTGATTGTATATATGATAAAGATTATTTCTAATTCTATCTACATATGTTGATTTTGTCGCGTTCTAAACTTATTGTGAGTCTCCCAACACTACAACAAGCAACTAGTTATTCAATTGGTGGCCAATCAATTAAATAATGCAATAGATATACAACATCAATCAAGAAATCAAGAAATAACTAAATTAATGGTCTTAAATCAAAACAAATAAGTAATAGTGTTCATCATTCATTCAATACAATAAAAAAATAGCATAGTATTATAATGATTAAATTATACAAGCAATATTGAAAAAACATCACCCGAAAATAAGAACCTATGAATAGAGTAGAGAAATCCAATTTCTTGGCTTGAATTTTGAAAATGGATGAATATTCTTCAATAAATTTGCATAATCCACCTTTATCTTCATGCTTCGCCTCGTTCTTCGCCTCCAAAATATGTAGAATATATATATATACATATATATATACACACACTGAAATAGGGGAAGGAAAAATCAGTTCGAAAATTATATATAGAAGTTTGAAACTAAAAACATCAGAAGTCGACAAATATTTAAAGAACAGAAAAAAAAACTTGATTCAAAATACGGAAGATTTAAACATCAAATAATGAGAAATCAACACAAAATATGGAAGATTTGTAGCTCAAATAATGACAAATCGACAAGCACAAAAGTTTTTTTTTTTTTTTTTAAAAGAACCAACTATAAGCTAAAGGAAAACTTGAAGTCGACATACCAAATAGTTAGAGAATATAAATATTACAATATCCAGTAGATGACAGCAAGATTTATGAAGGTCGCTACAAATGAGCAAATCGAAGCAACATATACAAACACCACTTCAAATCGCAAGAGGTTGCAGAGGGTTTTGTCTCCTTTTTTCTATCGTTGATAGAGAAAGCAGAAATATTCTGGAGCACAATGGGCTTTCCCAGAAAGAATATAATATCGTTTCCAAAAGAGATATTTTTCCATACGAGCAAAGACCATTAAGCCCTCAGCTAGAGAATTAGTAACACAGCATTAAAGGCTAAAATAGAAAGTGAATAGTAATCTGTGAGGTAAAACTCATGAATGAACAGTACTTGGTATTCTCTCTTTTATAAGAGAAGGGAGTTTTGCTTGAATACTAGCGTCTAATAAAGAAAATCTTCATTTTTTGTTTCACGGACTGTTCTTGGATGCAAAAATTCATATTTAGCAGTGTATCTTGGTGTGTACCCCACCTCGCCCCCCCAATTTTTAACAATGTATGTTGGTGAGTACCCTATCCCACCCTACCCCACGCCAATCCCCCAACAAACACACAAAAACACCTTTTTAAAACATAGATTTGAGGTAATTTTCATTATCAAAATTCTTTAGGGGCTTATAATGATGAGGAAGATACAACAAGAGCATATGATTTAGCTGCACTGAAGTATTGGGGGACATCGACCTTTACAAATTTTTCGGTAGGATTGTCCGCCATATGTCTACATCAGACTGTGTGCATGCAAATATATTATGGTGTGGAATGTGTTAAGCCTAATATAAATTTATTCTTCCATGGATCAACCTAACTTCTTACAGTATAAAGGATTTACTTAGGGGCCATTTTTTTGTGTTCATTACTATAAAAACGTGCAAAGGCAAGTAAATATAGCTCTCACATTAAGGACAAACCACTATAAATCTTTGCCTACTTTGTGTTTTCAGATTATGTTTGTTCTTGAAAGTAGGGATTAAAGTTTAATCCGTGTCATGTAAGGCTCGGACAAGTTATTATCAATTTCCTGTTCTTCAGATCTCTGATTACGAGAAAGAACTTGAACATATGCAGACTATCACGAAATAAGAGTACCTAGCGTCACGGAGGAGGTATGATTTTCTCTATTTTGTTTGATGTAATAAGGATTTTTGGTTTGTCACATGGATATGATATATAACCAAAACTTTGAATTTTTATTGTAGAAAGAGTAGTGGTTTTTTAAGAGGAGTTTCCAAGTACAAAGGATTTGCTAGGTATGCCATCTAGAACCATATAAAGAAGAATTAAGATTGGTGTACCGAATGATATGTCAGGGGTTTTATAGGGTAATTTAAAAATGTGACGTGTTGCCAATAAAAAAATAAGAAAAACGATTGTGGAGTAAATGAGTCTGACTCCGAGTAAATGCATTTCATTCCTCCCAAAAAAATAACAAAACAGCAAGCTCACTATTCCCTTTCGCCCAAAATAGCAAAACGCAGGCTCACTCTTCCGACGACTGCTACCTGCTCCACTGCCGTCTAACCATCTATCTTTTCCACCTCCAACAACAATTGACGATTTCTGAATTATCACAGCCATCATTGCACCGATTCTGTCGAAGCGAGAAATCTAGAAATTGGAACCGTTGCCGGAACATATTCTCAACTTCCAACTCTCTCCCACATGATGTAAACCCCTGGCAGTAGTTCGAAAGGCCAAAAAGCCTCGAAGCCGTGACTTATTGGTGAGTGAGGTAAGCTCAATCTTTGTGTCTGTGATTTGCCCATTTTCTGATATCCATGCTTACACAATGGACATCGCACTTTGATCGGGCATTCGGCAAAGAAGTGTCCCTTGCCTCTACAACTATGGCAGACACCTGAATTCTTCCCTGGCATTCTAGTATGCAAATCAACAACGAACAATTAATCGGTTTTCATGTTGACGCACTAACTAAATGGAAAATCTGAATTACATAAATAATGTATACATTATGAAGAACGTACTATTGCAAAATAAGAATTGGCCCAACCTTCTTCAAGATAATAAACGGGTAGATGCAGGGATGCAGGGCAACAACAAAAAAATATTTCATTTTCCAGAAAAAGCGCTAAAATGACAGCATGAAGATGAAGTTAAACTCTTACCTGAATGGGAATAGCTGTGGTGGTTGTTTTTTTTGGTCAACAAGCTCATTTAGCGGCAGATGGAGTTGAGGAGGAGATGGTTGACCTGTTCGCTGCTTTGACGGAATGGGCAAGTGCTTGGGGATTGCAAAAGGGGCCCGATTCAATTGCCTGCAACCTATGATGAAGAACACAGTGGTGATGGCAAATTCGGCTTAATCGACGATACTCAACGTCGGCTTTGGAGATGCACTCATTTGGCGAAAGACAACCTGTCGACGACGGGTGTTGAGGGGCCGCCGGAGGTGGAGATGAATCTGTCGACTTTTGGTTGGGTTTTTGAAGTGAAGAATACAATTTTCACGACCGGCCGTTTTGGAGAGGTAGTTGTATTAGGTTTGAAATTGGGGATTGTTGGGAAGACGTAATGGATTGGGGTTTCCCCTTTTTTTTTTTGAAGAAGGTCCCTTTCCACGTTGGCCTTGTAAAACCTCTGTAGGAAGACCCGTGTACACCAAGCGTGATCGTATAAAGAATCAAATTTTAATTATGGCACATTACTCTAAATATGATATTAGCTAAAAATGCAGACACCAGAATAGTGGAAGATGGAAAGCAAAGATAGGGAGAGTTTTTGGAAATAAATACCTCTACCTTGGGACTTACAGTAAGTCAACATCCAATATTTGGAGCCTAGTCATATTGTACTGTTACACCTTCAACTTCAGATCGATTTTAATACAGCTGTATATTGGATAGTCTGTACAAGTATTAGGCCATCCTAATAGTCCTACGATAAATAAAGGATTATTAGGTTGAGGAATAGATACGTGAGATAATTTATACCCTTCATTTTGAAAAATTTGTAGCAGCGAGTTGACGTAACTATCACTTCAAGGGTGAGCTATTATAATTTGGGCATTGGGTTTGCTTATTCTTAATTTTATTGTGTTTTTCATTAGGTCTTAATCTCTAACAAAGATTACATGCCTATCCACAGGTGCCCAAGAAGAGGCTGCTCAAGCCTACGACATTGCTTCAATTGAATACAGAGGGATTAGTGCTTTCACAAACTTCGACCTCAGTACCTACATCAGATGGTCGAAACCATAAATAAACACTTGGATTCCTGCTCAAGAAACTAAGCCAAACATCGAGTCTCAGCCACTTTTTTCAACTTTTCAATCACAAACAAAAGCTGTGAGTCTGAATGACATGGGTAAACAAGAAATGTTTGGAAGAAAAATCCCAATTACCTCATCCTCTAATCCAACTGCACTTGTTCTACTCCTCCGATCTTTAGTATTTAGAGAACTTGCTCAGAAGAATGCACATTTATCAGAAGAAGAAAGTGATGGTGAAAACATGAAGGATTCGCCCCTCATGAGTAGGGAAGGTGAATATGGAGGGATCCTTTACCACGTCCCTAGCATCAAGTAGCAACGTAAGCTCCATTTAAACTATGAGAGTACAAACATATTTGGGAACATCATCATAACATGGAAACTATGTAGGGAAAAATTGGAGAATCAGAATAAATCAACCAAAATCGAAGGCCCGTGTTTACACGGTTTCCTTAAATCGAATTCGCCGCCTCATCGGGGTGCAAGAGGTGTTAATCGATGTTCGATTCCCAGGATATAATCGGTTGACGGTTCACGCTGCACAACGTTACCGACCTACGAACTAGCTGTGTCTATCTCTCAAAGAACTTTAGCAAAGAAAAGGAAAAAAAAAAACCGGGGCTTCTGGAAATGGAGGAGGAAACTGAACTTTTTTTCTTTGTTGTGTTTTCTTTTTTGTTGTATTTCTAGCCGAGAGTGATCCTCTATTTATACCAATATAGGAGGAGCTTACTCATAAATACATTGAATAGGGAGTTACAACATGGATGAATGAACATGGTGAAACCGACATATTTCAAATGGGAAGAAACTGATGTTTTCATATGCATTCAACATGTATTCAAAATGATGAAACTGACAGCATTCAACATGCATTTAAATTGATGAAACTGATATAGTGAACATTCAAAACGTAACTAACTTTTCATTCATCATTCAAAATATTCCAATAGTCCCCCACATGAATGAGAAATCTTGAAAATAGAGACTCAAGAGAGAAAGAGAGAATAAAACGAATCAATCCTACATAGGATAGGTAGCATTTAGCTTTGAACCTTCCCTCGTGAAAATCTATCGAGTATTACCAGCAAACCAGTGGATCTGATACCTTGAACTGTTTCGCTATTTGTGTAAATTAAGACAATAGACCTCACACAGGACCATTCTAGACACAGCATAGTTCTCAATGTTGTGTTCGTTTTGGCCATGAACACGTCACCTGGTTCTGCAAGTGTTTGTTCAAGGATGTAGCCTTCCTAACCCTTATAGAAGCGGCCCCACTTCACACTCACATAGGTGACGTCTTAACTCAGTCTTTCACAACAACGGTTAATGGTCATTAAAAGCATAGCTTAACCTGTATCTTCCAATCACTGTGAGCACCATAGGAATGAGCAGAAGGATAACCTTCTCAGTGATTCACACAGATATACATGATTTAGTTGTCCCTTTGAACCTAGATCCTGGGATCTCCATTCAGCTAGGTTGGGTTTCCACCATGATATCTTTCAACATCATAGGCTGCAAGCCCATTCCCCTCGATGCTTTTTCAACTAGCTCTCGAGTTATCCCTTTTGTTAGTGGATCCGCAATATTATCCTTTGACTTCACGTAGTCCAGAGTGATAATACCTTGTGAGAGTAGTTGTCAAATGGTATTATGTCGTCTTCGAATATGTCGAGACTTACCATTATACATATTGCTCTGTGCCTACCAATTGCTGATTATTATCGCAATAAACACAAATTGCAGGAACAGGCTTTGACCATCTTGGAATATCCTCAACAAACTGGCGAAGCCACTCTGCTTCTTCAGTTGCTTTGTCCAAAGCGATGAACTCTGATTCCATTGTAGATCTTGCGATGCAAGTTTGTTTGGACGATTTCCAAGAGACAGCTGCACTACCAAGAGTGAAGATATATCCACTAGTAGGCTTGGAATCTGACATATCCGATATCCAATTTGCATCAGCATACCCTTCAATTACTGCAGGGTATCTAGAATAGTGCAATCAAAAATCACAAGTGTACCTTAAATAATGTAACACCCTGAAAATGGCTTTCCGGTGGATAGCACCTGGGTTACTCGTGTAGCGACTCAATCTGCTAACTGAGTATGCTCTATCCGGTCTCGTACAAGTCATTAAATACATTAAACTCCCAATTATCCGAGAATATTCTAATTGTGACACACCATCACCAATGTTCTTGGATAAGTGGAGACTCAAATCCACTGGGGTCCTGGCCACAGTAGTATCTGACTTGTTGAACTTGTCTAGTATGTAATGAGATTGAGATAACACAAGTCCATTTGGTGTTCGAGTAAATTTTACTCCCAAAATGACATCCGCGAGACCCATATCTTTCATGTCAAACTTTGAGTTTAACATATTCTTAGTGGTTTTGATAATCTTGTCAGAGCTACCGACAATGAGCATGTCGTCGACGTATAGACATAATATGACATATCCATCATTAGTGTCCTTGACATATACACACTTATCGCACTCGTTGATTCTAAAACCACTAGAAAGCATAGCATTATCAAACTTCTCATGCCATTGCTTCGGTGCTTGCTTTAAACCATACAGCGATTTAACCAGTCTACAAACTTTCCTTTCTTGACCTGGAGCTAAAAACCCCTCTGGTTGCTCCATGTAGATTTCTTCATTCAAATCTCCATTCAGAAAAGGTATTTTTACATCCATCTGATGTATTTCCAGATTTCGCAAGGCAGCAATAGCAATTATCACCCGGATAGAAGTTATTCTCGACACAGGAGAATAAGTATCAAAGTAATCTAAGCCTTTCTTTTGCTTATAACTTTTGATTACTAGCCGAGCTTTATATTTATCAATGGCTCCATCCGCTTTCATCTTCTTCTTGAAGATCCACTTGTAGCCCAAAGGCTTACAGTCCGGTGGAAGATCTACTAATTCCCAGGTATGATTCTGTAGGATAGAATCGATTTCACTCTTGACGGCTTCTTTCCACAGATGACCATCCGGAGAAGATATAGCTTCCTTATAGCTTTGAGGATCATTCTCCATCAAATATGTGAGAAAATCAGGGCCAAACGTCATAGAAGTTTTGATCCTTTTGCTCCGTCTAGGCTCATCCTCACCTTCTTCAACTGGATCTTTATTGCTGCCAGAAGCAGACGGTTCCATAGTCCGTTTAATAGGAGTTAACTCTTTACAAGGAAATATATTCTCAAAGAATTGTGCATTCCTAGACTCCATAATCGTGTTCGGATGAATATCAGGTACATTTGAATAATGTACAAGAAATCTATATGCACTACTATTTTGTGCATAACCAATGAACACACAATCAACTGTCTTAGGTCCAATCTTGACCTTCTTAGGAGGAGGCACCACAACTTTAGCAAGACACCCCCACATTCGTAAGTATTTATATGAAGGTGTCCGACTTGTCCAAAGTTCATACGGAGTCTTATCCATATTCTTTCTTAACACTTTATTCAAAATGTAATTTGCAGAAAGAATAGCTTCTCCCCACATGTTCTGTGGTAATCCAGAACTAATCAACATAGCATTCATCATTTCTTTTAACGTTCGATTCTTACGCTCAGCAATTCCGTTCTACTGAGGTGAATAAGGTGCAGTAGTTTGGTGAATTATTCCATATTTAGCACAAAATTCACCAAATGGTGATTCATATTCACCACCACGATTACTTCGTAGCACCTTTATTTTCTTACTAAGTTGATTTTCAACTTCATTCTTATAAAGAATGAATTTATCGATAGCTTCGTCTTTGCTTTTAAGCAAGTACACATAACAATATCTCGTGCTATCGTCGACAAAAGTAATAAAGTACTTATTGCCGCCTCTTGTTTGGACAAATTTCAAGTCACACACATCACTGTGGACTAGTCCCAATGGCTCGGTACTTCTTTCAATACTATGAAATGAAGACCTAGTAAGCTTAGCCTCAACGCAGGTTTCACATTTATGATTTGAATCAATTTGAAACCTAGGCAAGTAGTTTAGTTTGCTTAGTCTACGTAATGCATTGTAATTTACGTGACCTAATCTACCATGTCACAGATTAGGAGATTCAAGCAAGTAAACAGAAGGAGTTTTCTCATTATTCATAACAGTTGGGGTTACAGCAATTACATTCAATTTAAACAGGCCATCAGTCATATAGCCTTTCCCAACATAAACTCCTATTTTGGTAATCACCAGCTTATCCGCTTCAATGACCATGCGGAAACCATTCTTGCTCAGAAGAGACCCAGAGATCAGATTCTTGCGAATCTCTGGCACGTACAACACATTAGTCAGAGTAAGCTCTCTGCCAGAGGTCATCTTCAGGATTACCTTGCCTTTGCCAAGCACTTCAGAATTTGCAGAATTTCCCATGAACAACTTTTCACCATTTGTAACTGGTGCAAAAGTAGTGAACATGCTCTTGTTGGAGCAGACATGGCAAGTGGCTCCAGTGTCTAGCCACCACTCCTTAGGGTTAGACCCCACCAGATTAACCTCACTAATCACCACCGTGAGGTTTAGGTCAGACATGTCATCTGAGAGATGATCTCTCTCATTTCCAACCATATTAGCCTGAGGACGCTGCTTGTTATCCCTCCGAGGCTGACGACAGTCTGCCGATCGTTGCCCAATTTTATCACAATTGAAGCATTTCCCGTTGAACTGGAACTTGGGTTTCTTTCCTACTCCACCGGTAGGCTTCATCTAAGACCTTTTCTGGGTCTGCTTTTTATCTTTCCAATTTTCGTTTCCCTATTTGGCTTTAAAAGAATGACCTTTCTTGGTACCAGAACTCTGGCTGTGCTCTAGGACATTGGCCTTCTCAGAGTAAGAATTCCCTGACTTACGTTCAGCCCGTTTGTTATCCTCCTCAATGCGCAGCTTGATAATTAAATCCTCGAAAGACATCTCTTTCCTCTTATGCTGCAAATAGCTTTTGAAAGCCTTCCACTGAGGAGGTAGGTTGTGAATAGCAGTAGCCACCTGTAGAGATTCTGGCATGATCAGACCTTCAGCATGCATTTCTTGCAAGAGCACTTGGAACTCTTGCACTTGGCTCACCACTGAACGTGAATCAACCATTTCGAAGTCCATGCACCGACTGGCTAAGAATTTCTTAGACCCAGCATCCTCGGTCTTGTACTTCTTTTCTAAGGACTCCCAAAGCTCCTTAGCAGATTTCTTTACCACATACACGTGATACAGAGAATTCTGTAGGCCATCCAAGACATAGTTGCGACACAAAAAATCAGCACTTTTCCATGCACGCCTATACATATCAGTGTCGTTTTCAGCCACGACAGGGGCATCCTCGGTAAGGAAACATGCAAGGCCCAAAGTGGGAAGATAAAAAATCATCTTATTCTGCCATGTCTTAAAATCAGTACCAGCAAACTTATCCGGTTGAATTGCATGATTCACCGGAAATGGAGCCGGAAACGATGGCAAATGTACCGAGGCCGCAACCCTAGGTACTGGCGAAGGTATTGTGCCAAACTGGATTGCCGAGGCAGCAGCCGTAGGCAAAGTGGGGTTCATTCCAACAAGAGGAATCCCGCCACCAATTGTCCCATCAACAAGAGGAATGCCAGTCGAGGTCTCCACAGGGTTCACAGCGGTCCCAACAGTGTTGCTTCCATTGTTCACATCGTCATTTCCATGTGACGCCATTTAACTTTAGAACACGCAACAAACAGTTTAGAATAATTATAGATTTGAGATCAAGTTATCTGTTCGAGAAAAATAAACTGTAGAACAGATTATTTTTGTCCAAATATCTACAACTTAACAATCATTTAAAATTGAATTAAAAATCATTACCTAATGACTGAAATTTAAATATTAAAGGAAAAATCAAGCAATAATGGGCAGTTATTACCGATAATTAGAAAATAGTTACCAAATGATTTTAAAATTATGCAAACAAGTAATCATTACATTAATGAGGCAATCATTGACTATCATTATTGAATGATTTTAATATCATGCAAAACACAATCTCTGAAAATCATGCAGAGGGAAGAGATAAAATCATGCAAATTATATACCAGACAATTATACATAATCCATGCAGAGACAAAAAAAAAAGTATAAACCATGCAAAACCACCTAACTGTAGAACCAAAACCACGTAGGCATGAACTAAGAAACTTCCTGTAAACCAATTTTTTTTCCTTCTTTCGACCTTACTGATTTAAACCTAATAAATTTACTGCACGTAATTAAATAGATAGATTGTCAGCCTTTTTTCCTAAAGGACAAATTAAGTAAACAGCAAACAACTAGAGGTGAAAAAAAAAAAGACGACAGTAATCAACTGGAAGAAAAAAACCGATTCTCAAAATTTCCCGAAATGAGAATTCGATTTAAGCTTGTAGGGAAAAATTGGAGAATCAGAATAAATCAACCAAAACTGAAGGCCCGTGTTTACACGGTTTCGTTAAATCAAATTCGCCACCTCACCGGGGTGCAAGAGGTATTAATCGGTGTTCGATTCCCAGGATACAATCGGTTGACGGTTCACGCTGCACAACATTACCGACCTACGAACTAGCTGTGTCTATCTCTCAAAGAACTTTAGCAAAGAAAAGAAAAAAAAAACAAAAAAAACCGGGGCTTCTGGAAATGGAGGAGGAAACTAAACTTTTTTTCTTTGTTGTGTTTTCTTTTTTGTTGTATTTCTAGCCGAGAGTGATCCTCTATTTATACCAATATAGGAGGAGCTTGCTCATAAATACATTGAATAGGGAGTTACAACATGGATGAATGAATATGGTGAAACCGACATATTTCAAATGGGAAGAAACTGATGTTTTCGTACGCATTCAACATGTATTCAAAATGATGAAACTGACAGCATTCAACATGCATTCAAATTGATGAAACTGATGTAGTGAACATTCAAAACGTAACTAACTTTTCATTCATCATTCAAAATATTCCAACAAACTATTTGCTAATAAATATTTCCTTGCTACATATATGATATTTTTAAATCTTTCCTTGTATACAAACTTTGATGTAGGAGAACTTCTTAAGTAGAGCATTACAGAGATTGTTATAAACTTTTCTAGAAATTTTTTTGTAAAGGTTAAAAAAATTCCCAAATTCCCTTTGGTTTACTTTTTTGTACAATTCAAAATGTTCTTCTCGAACTGAGTAATTTGAATAGCTATAGAACCATTTTGATCCTTTGCATAAAGAAAAAGATAAGGGATAAGCAAATGGGGGAAAAGAGAATAAACCATGGAAGAGCAGAGAGGAATTTATGCAAGAATGGTACTAAAGTAAGACAACAAAAAAAGTGACTAAATTCATCTGTTTTAAAATTGTCTCTCCCTTGATTCAACATATAATGACTTAAAAATGTCCATCTTTCACTAGCAGTGTAGTAAAGAGTTTAGTTCAGAGTGTACCAAAATACGTTGCAAAAACCGCTCCTTTTGTTTTTGGACAAACCAAATTTGGTACGCTGATCTCGACCAGAATATAAAGTTGATAAATAAGAGTGCGTTATGGCGAGTTTAACTGAAAGTTTCAATGGCAAAAGGAACGAGAAATATTCTTCAGATCTTCCAATTTTCTTTTTCGGTTTCTTAAAAATAGATTTGAAAAGGGAATTTTTAGGTTGGAACGACAGGTGTGGTCACACTTTCCACTAACATTTGAGGTGTAGTGACGATCAACCATGTTTATAAAACTCCAAAAACCCATCCTCAGTTCGAGAAAACGAACTTTGGGTTCTGACTCGAATCTGTTTTGGACTACTTACTTCCCAGTCCCAAGGAACGGTGAAGCAGCTTTATCGGAGAATTTCTCATCTTAGTAAGAGCTTTCCAAAGAAATAGCTTTGGGGCCTTTCATGCGTAGCTTAGGCGGAAGGCGGATTGATTTGGATGCAATGGAATTTTATCATTACTCCAAAAAAAACAAAAGCCATCTCATCGCCTCCACAGGTAAATGGTGAATTTCTTGCTGGTCTTACAAAAGGACCTCAAGGTCGATACAAATCCTTGAATGTAGAAACACCACTTCCCATTTGACTTGCATGTGTTAAGCATCCTGAGTAAGGATCAAACTCTCTTGAGATTCATCCTATCAAAATAGGCTTAGAAACAGAATTTCTTTTGGCATAAATTGGGATATACCATCTTCTTTCTCACTAGCTAGTGTTTCTGGTTCAATACAGAAAATAAGAATGAGATGAAAATGGGGATTGGAGATATGATTATGAAAGAGAACAATGTGTGATAAGAAAATTATATTGTCCTGTCAGTGTCAACTTGCCATTCATTTTCATTCCTTTTCAACAATTTCTCAATCTTCTAAAATATTTGGAACAATATTACATCTTTTGATTCCATTGAAAACATCGCGTGTTGGAAACAAACTGAATTCCAACCTTAACAGCATAAAAACTGATCGACTTTGGATGAAGAATCCTAGAAGTGCTCTAGCATGAGTATATTTCTATTAGTCTTTCTATGACCTATCACATAAAAAGGGGGGGAGGGAATCTGGAAGCAGTTGAAAAATTCATTTATATAATGAATATAAATAAACAAAAATTATCTCTAATTACTCATCTTTAATAATATCACGTCGTTACATCGTTAAGCCACTCCAAAACCAAGAAGCATAATTTGGTTCCAAAGCTGGTAGGAAATATTTGTCTTAATATTACATCTACCCATAGGATCTATTGCTGGTGCTGTCTTAATTCAAATTCCATTTGTAACAATTAAAGATAAAACATATAAAACCAAAAGAAGCACAAAGTTTTTATATACACACACATGATATTACATTCTTAGAAATTCAGAAAATTATAGAAAACGCTGAAGGAAAAAAAAGTTTTCTTACATAGAATGTCAATGGCATAGAGAGAAGTAATCAGTCGAAGGCTCCCCGTATGCATAGTGGAAGGTGAAATCCCTGAGGTGATATGTGTCAAGCGCAGATGAAGAAATATGGTTGCTTCTGCTACTGTTGCCTGTGCTATTCAACATTTACAGGTTGGTCCAATGTGTGCTCCAACAACTGTGAAAAGAACTCAAGATTTTGAGGAATCAGTAACCATTAACGGACAGGTCCATATGAAGCACACTTGTCGTATAAACTCTCATGGAATGTAACTTAGAAGATAAAGGGAAAACAAGGTAGAATTTACTGTAAAATGTAAATCTTATGCAACTTTTTTCAGTTATATCTTTGCTTGAATACTGGTGTCTGATAAATAAAATCTTCTGTTTTTGTTCCATGGATTGTTCTTGAGTGCAAAAATTAAAAATGGACGGGTTATCTTGGTGAGTACAATTTGCCAGAAAAATTTATTCGACCCTTCAACACACACACACACACGAAAAGAACCTACGGCCTTGTTCGGTAATAATTATGAGAATTGATTTTTTGACCGTGAGTGTATCATACTTGTGAGTGAAGAAGTAAAAAATGATAACTGAAATAGTGACATAACTGTCAAAAAATTATTTTTTAGAGTGAAAAATTGCTGCCAAATGGGGCTACTTCTTTAAGAGTTCTACAAATAAGGGAATTTAATTATCAAAATTCTTCACGAGCTAATGTTGATAAAGAAACTGTAGCAAGATCCTATGACTTAGTGCATTGAAGTATTGGGGGAATTCGACATTTACCAATTTTCAGGTATAATTGTTTGCTTGGATATGCCGTTGTGTTATGTTGAACTATATGGAGCCTAATCATACCGTCCTCAATTACACTTTCAACTATGGCTTGACCTAATTTTCCTCGTATATGAAAGATATAGTAGGGCAGTTTTTGTGTGCAAGAAAGGCATGAATACTTCTCCAATATAGTGATAACTACACGGGCAAGTACATACAGCTCTCACAATAAGGATTATCCTAATCATGGTTGAACGTGACTCCAATTAGTTGAGACAATAATTCATCTTAGATAGAAAAACAGTGCGGGTCAAAATTTTGCAAAGGCCAGGCAAAGCCCGAAGGTTGTTATCCCAATGGGCCAGCTGGCTAAATGAGGAGAGGGCCTGACAAATTATAACAGGGCGAAAAAAAAACAACAAAATATTCCCTTCGGATGTCCTCAACATTTTTTGTTCGATGAAAAACAAATCAAATCTCCTTTCTCTAAGAGAACAACAAATGAATCATACACTACTAAAACGAAATACCACGGTATCTATAAAACAACCCCAATACCAATCCTTTTAAATAAACTAGTGAAGGCAGGTGCGGTGCACGTATAGTAGGCTATGTAGCGTCAGGAATAATGTTATAATTTGGTAGTGTAGTATTTGAATGACGAATAAAACCTATTCTGAATGATGATTACGTTGGACTATATAAAATATTTGTCCACAGGTACTTAAATTGTCGGTAGTAATATGAAGCAAAACACCAGAACTATTATAAGCCATACTTGGATGTAGTAGTATGACAAGTAGAGATGTTGGGAGTGAGGTCTGGTGTACACCGAGATGTATACACAAGAAATGTAGAATTAATAACTACAACAGATCACTAATCTGTAATAACCATGCAGGACCAACAAAATACAGACAAATAAAAGAGAAAGAACATTTTAGTTGTTCCCAGTAATCCCTCACCATGAATACAAGAAACCCCACAAATATTCCTTTCTCCAAGCCCTAAAAGAGCCCAAAAAGAATGAAGCTTCTAATAAATCTTCAAGTTAGACTCTTGATCATTCTCTTAAATTCAGGACAGAGAACTGCTTTCACTAAAACTTTAAAATTAATTCAAGAGGACACTGGTCTGCTGTCTAGATATGGAAGCAATTGATTCTAGAAGATGAAGTGATGGCCAAATAGCATAGGTTCTTAGAATCAAAATATTTATTACCATAGCTCTTCAACACTGTTTTGCAGGGGAGTGCCAGTAATAAGCAACCTGTTCTTTGTGCTGAATTCCTGTGGAAAAATATCTAATCCCCACTATGTACCTACCTCGGAAGTATAATATATGAGCCAAGCATATACTCAGTCAAAATTTCATCATACCAATAATGTTGTGTACAAAGAGGCTTCACTGTTCTTCAACTCGAGTGCTTCATCAACCATAAGATAGTTCCACTTAATTTTGGAGAGTACTACCTTATCTTTCAATAATACCTCGTACGTAATCAAAAGGGTAGCAAACTTTACACTCCTGCTCATATTCTTGTTATTGTAAAATTCATACTGCTGGCAAACCTGCAATCAGAAATATTATTTGACAATGAGATAAAAAAGAGGAAGAGAAATTGGAGATTAAACACAAATAAGAAACACTGGAGAAGCGTCCAAAGCAATCACGGGAGCTAAAGTCCTACTTCTCACAGATTAAGGAACGAAGAACAAAAATCAATAATATAAACGTAGATCTCCTTCTCTTTAAAAAACCCCCTTCAAGCAAAAAAAAAAAACTTCAATGTACGTGTCAAATTCCATCTACCATCACGATTGTGATGCTGCAGTTTTCCGATCCAAACGATATACACTAAGTATTGAAGTAAAAGAGAACAACAAAGTCCATGAATTATTGCATATTAAGTTGTAGGAAGAAAACAAAAAAGAAAAATCCAGAGAGCAAGACACTGTGTATTAAGAAATCAAGGCTGTGTATAATAAGTAAAATACCCAAATACCATGAACACGAGGCCAGAAGTTCTATTTTACTGCTGTAACAAAGAACTTAGTTAAGCTATACATCCTTCTCTTCACCACCATTAACAGTCATTAAATACAAATGAAATTGGTTATTTCACCTTCCAAAACTTCTTAATGGTTAGTGGTCAAAAGAAAAATGGCACCTACATTATTAATCTTCTACAAAATTGTAAAAGGAAGAAAAAGAAATTTGAGAAAACAAACACAAAATAGACAGCTCCAGCCACTGCGGATCACGGCTTTGACTTTCCATCGTCAGTTGCACAACTGCCTCCTCGGAATTTGTCTTTTAAAACAAAATCAAACACAAAGAAGTATTATGCTCTCATGTCTTAGAGTGATTCCAGAACAGCCAAACTCATCGACAATAAAATATTTTCCTTCCATTTCATACAAAGTTAGATCTTGCCAAATTATGGATGAAATAACAAAAAGGGAAAATGCCATTGACCATTAATTGGGGAAGATTGCTTCATTGATTCTTGTTACTTCCAACAAATATTTCTAGACCTTATAGTTAAGACAAGTTTCGAGGTTAGAAGACTTCATAAAACTGAGATCATAAGCACATTTACATGAGGGGTTAGCCCACCTAAGAAATTATAAACATTTAACATTTTGATCACACCAAAACAATAGCTTCCCTATTTGGACTCAATTTTTTTTCCATGAAATACATAAGCAAACTATTCATACACTAGTGCATCTTCTGGGTTTTCAATCTCAAATTATCTTACAAAAAGTATGGAAACTTTTACCTTAAGAAATTTCTAAGACATAATGATGCAACATTAGAAGGGATATCATTATATTTAATTTCCAATTTTAATGCATATTTTAGGAAACATAATTAGTCATTTATTTAGAGTATTTTCCTACTTTAATTATCATACGTTTAACCCTATATAAAGGGATATCTATGCAATGTATGTAATGGGGACAACTTTTGATTATGAAATAAATTGATTTCTCTCCCTAATTTCTATCTCCTTTCCTCTTCCTCTCTTCTTCTATTTCTCCCTCCTTTCTCCTCTTCTCTTCCCTTTCCCCTTCTCCTACAATTGTTCTATTGTACTCGGCGTCACATAATTAGTGCATCTTTTGGCTTTTAACATTGACACCATAAAAAACAAAAACAAAAAAACACATTTAGACATGCAATTTACTTGAGCATAAAATAAAATATACTCATGAAAGGGGAAAAAATGAACATAGCGAGTCCAAAAGGGATGCAACACATATTTGGCTAGGTATGAATGATCCACTCCACCATACTTATACCTATGCAGCAGAGCAACTCCATGTGCCATTGTATATCCCATAACATAGCGAGTCCAAAAGGGATTCAACACATATTTGGCTAGGTATGAATGATCCACTCCACCATACTTGTACCTATGCAGCAGAGCAACTCCATGTGTCCCTGTATATCCCATTACATCTATTTTGTATGTAGTTTCTTCTTTGCACCTTTGCTTAGTATAAATTTAATGCTTCAAAAATTCGCTTATCTAAAACATTCTACAATATTTCAAAAAAAATCATGAGATATAATATATGAAAATTATTTATAGTTCTTTTTGTGTATTATTATATTATTATATGCTTGCTCATAATAATCCTCAATGGTTTTAGAAAACATAACAACAAAGTTGGGAAAAAAATGAGAATATTGCATATAGATGAGAAACTTTCTTTAAATGAGGCATGCACTTTCTTTAAATGGGGTATCTGATTCTACCAATTTGTCATCTGTATGAAATGATCTTATATTAACATGTGTTAAGAAAGACGCAAAAATGATACACAACATAAATTAAACACAGTAAATAAATCATATTCATATATCCATATAAAACATGATCTTTTCACCATGAAAAGCAAGATGTGATCACCATAAATAAAATATTTTATTACCTGCTTGATCATCTTCAATTTCACAATTAGGAAAGAGAGTAATTGAATTTGAATTGGTGAGCAGCTGCAAAGTTTTTATTTTGCAGAATCATTTCAAATGTTAAAGCCACACAAAATAGAAAAAATAATACATCAATATTGTATGAAATTTGCGTAGGGAAAAAAAGTAAAATCTCTAACAAAAATCTACAATTTTGTATGTTAAACGCAATATAGTACAATTTTTGGCAAAGAAGTTCACCTTAAAAATAAATAAAGAAAAGAGAAAAAAAAATCATTCAAAATATCTTTTTTTTATCAGAATAAAGTATATAGAACAAATATTATAAATGAGTATTGAAGTATAATAGTTTCTATGCTTAGTTATCAAAATAAAAAATAAAAAAGAAAAAAAAGAAAAAGAAAGTAAACATGAATGTAAAAACTGACACAAAGGCGGAAATAACATTTTTAAGAATATGTTACGAATATGTTTCCTCTTGTAGTTAGACGTAGATACCTTCCAACTCGACAAAATGCAAAGATTTTCCAAATTTTGCACTGTCATTGCACATTTCTCTTCGTCTTTTATTTTTCTTAGACATTGAAGCCATTTTTCTACCTATACTCAAAACTTATATCCCTCAGTATATTCGATATAAATAAACATGGTTCAATATCATATAAAAAGTTCAAAGGAAATTTGACAAACATAGAAACAAATAAACAAACACGCTAAATAATTTCATATACCAAATAATTTTAATATACATTTTAATAAAATATAATCATTGGCTCAATAACAAATCATCAAATAAGATCATTATTGCATTTGCTCACCATAATAACAAATCATCATAAGATAATTATTGGCTCGAAAAACAAATCATCACATAAGATAATTATTGCATGCGCTCACTATAAATAACAATTCTCCCTTAAAATTATGCTTTTTTCGAACTCTCTTTATCACACAAATACAAAATGAAAGTATCCTAGCAAACACACCCTAGAGCTGTGTGTGATGTTACGTGAATAAGAATAAGAAAGTGCAACTTGGGGAAAGGGACATAGTACAGCAGAATTGGAAAAAATAGTTTCATTTTGAATTTTGCATAAATCAATTATAAAATTTCTCAGAAACAACTCTGAATTCAACACATATTAGCAAACACACAAAGTCATTTATTTAACTGACTCTAAGAATCAGTCCAGTACTCAAAGTGAAAGAGCAAAGGAGGTGCCTACTCGGGCTTCCACGAGGATGGTGGGGGAGTCTCTGAGTTTAACCATGTGTTTGCCAGGTAAGCATGTCTATCGCCCTTAACTACGTTGGCAGAAGCAAAGGATTCGAGTTTAGCCATCTCTTGGGGGGTGTCAATTTCACAGATAAAGCTTGAATATTCAGGTTCAAGTTCTCGATCTTAGTGGTACCAGGTATGGGACAAACATCATCTTCCCAAAAGTAAGTCGATCTCCAATCTTTTCCTGAATTGAAGTACAGTACAGGAGGGGGGATGGAACTCATACAAATGAAGTTTGGCCTGTATCGACCTTTAATTAGCCTTCACTAAACTAAAAAAAGCTTCACAACCAGTAATAACAATGAAAACGAGCGATCGTACTTGTAAACGAACAAATTCAATTGAGTTTCTAGATCTACAAAGAGTGGAGAGAAAAAACACGTAGGAAATAAATTGCTACAAAAGACGGGCTGCCGTGAAAATTAAAGAAGAAAAGATTTTCAAATCTATCTACAAAAAGGAAAGAGGAAAGTGCAACACAGAAGGAAATGAATTCTAGAAACCAAGACTCCTAGTTAAATGTTTCATTAGCCACCGAACTTTGACCTATGTCATGACTTACTCACCGAACTTTCAAACTTATCTCATTAATCACTGAAGTTCAATCCATTAATGTCCATTACTCACCGGATCATATACGTTAATTGACGTGTCTACGGGCAAACGGAAAATCTAGCTAGCCGGTTAAATCTAGAGATGGCAATTTGAACCGTCAAAATCGAAAACCGCGGTTAACCGAACTGAATGGGGCGAAAAAAACCGAACCGATGGTCAAATGGGGCGGATATGGTTTTGATTTTAATGAACCGGTTCGTAATGGTGCGGGTATGGTTTTACGTCGTCGAACCGAAACCGAACCGATTACCCGCTAAAAAAAATGAATTGATAATGGGCTTTACACTACTTTTCTATCTAAATCAAAACAAAATCCCTCCCCTCCTCATTACATCTACCTGACTCATTCGGCCAGTCTACTTACCATTAGTCCATAATAGCATTAGTATGACAGTATATAAATGCAAACCCTACTCTCCACAACCACAAACTCACGCACGGCTCCATTGTCCCTACGGTCCAAATCGTCGTCGCCTCCGAAAATTTGTTACATTTGTTAGTCATTCTATTACTGCTGATCATGTAAAAACAGAGTTCGATATTTTTCTAGACGTGCCAATATTGCCAAGAATGAATAGGAATCAACTTTGAATGCTGATCTATGCTAGTAAGACTTGTAGGGAAGAATGCATCAAGTAACTTCGATGCACAACAATTAAAAATGAAAGAAAAGTTTAGTATTATTATATTTATAATATTGTTTGTTAAATTTGTATTTTACAATTGAAAATTAGGATAATGTTTGCATTTACGTTTGGAATATTGTTTGATAATATTTGCATTTTCGTTTGGAATATTGTGTTTTTGTTTTCATTGACTTTTTTCATAAATTGTTTTATATCAATTTGACGGATGAACTTATAAAAAATAATATATTTTCGTGGTTATTAACCGAACCGAACCGTGCCGAACCGAGATAAAAATCAAACCGAATCGAACCGATTTACGTGGTTATGGTGCGGTTATGGTATGGTCAAAAATTTGGTGGTGCGGTTATGATTTTGGCCGAACCGACCCATAACCGAACCGTTGCCAACCCTAGTTAAATCTTTACAAGTGTTAAATGATTTGTCAAATCATCGACCATATCATTATTAAACACACGCCATCCCCAACTCTATTACACGCCTTTCATTGAACAGGCTTCCTCCATAAAATTTCACTCACCGAAATTGCTAACTTTCAGGGAAGAAAATGAACCCGAATCGAAATTGAAACCCTAAATCCCCCACATCTAAACCCTGAGCTCGAAATCAAGGTCCTTTACGCCATTGCTAAGTACTCAAATAGCCTACGCCCAAGCATGAAGAAGCAGCTCCCATTCCGTTTCTGTAGTTCTCAATTGACGAACAACACGAAGATAAATTTCAAGCTTATGGGTTTTAAAATTTTGGGCTTTGTAGTTGCTATTCATCTGACACTTATGGGTTTTATAGCTGCTATTTTAGGTTTTGCAGTTGCTATTCCCGTATCAGAAAATTTTGAAGTTGCTATTCATATGACATTTATGGGTTTTACAAATCTGAAAAATATTTATTTACATGGTTTCTTTTGGGAATTGTAATTGTACTCTTCCTCCCAACACTTAGATTAATTCACAGAATCCGTTTGAATTGTTCAACCAATTTTTTCTTATTTTAACGTGAAAGAATTTTCGTTGATGCTCAATGTGATGTCTCTGAATTTCCTAAGACGTCTTTAGATCAAATGAAGGTTGATAATAAGGTAATGCATACTTATGGTGGAAAGCAGCAAGTGGGAGTGCTAATTTGAGGGAGCGATCTGATGCCACAGCTAGAGTGACTGATACTGAGAGCCTTGTCGTTGAGAAGGTTTTAGAACCTCTTGGTAAAGAAGGAATTGCTTACGTTGAACAGACAGGCTATGCTACTTCCGGTAGTACTCTTTCAATAAACGTAATTGATCAGAAAGAATGGGAGAGATAAAATTCCAGTTTCTTGGAAGCTCATCCGAGAGAACATGCAGTAAATGACATTGTAGTGCCTAGAAGTACTTTCATGATGAAAGAAACAGAACTTTCTTGCGAAAGAGGGTCACAAACTCTTTGATCTGATAGGATTTCTGGAAAGGTCACTGTTTTGGCTGGAAATTCCAACTTTTGGGTTGTTGGCTGTGAAGATGGATGCTTGCAGGTTTGTCTAATATATTTCAGCAGTTTCTAGTTATAGTGCTTATGAATAAATTTTCTAAAAGCATGCTGTTTCTTTCGTTCCAACCAATATAAATCTTTATATTGTTCGAACTCTCGAGTTCATAGTTTCCATAACTAAACATTCATTTTTATTAAACGATCTGAAAATCATCATTTGAATTTCGTGCTATTGCTCCTGCTGTCAAGAAGTGCAATCTGAGGCTTTTTACCGTTCTCACTTGTAAAATATATGCCCAAATATAGTTAGATATAATTTTTTTCCCAATTTCTTTGCCTTTTATCATTCACTGCTCACCGTCTTTAATGTTAGTAATTCTGGTATTCTATTTGCGCGTTGCTGTTAGTTTGACCAGATTTTTTATTACATTTTGTTTATAAGAATGAGATCAATTGGAAATAAAATCTAAACTGATTTTTCATTCTTGCCTTAGGGGAAATTTGTTGCAGCCACTGCGAATGGAGCATCTATAGCCGAAATTCCTGTGTAAGAGATGGGTTTCCAGTTTATGCCTACCCCCATGGTGGCGTATCATGGACAAACAGGATGTATTCACTGCAGACCAGGAGCTAACAAAATGTAAACGAAGACAGACCAAATGTTGCAGCTCATGTGCCAATTGAGGACGTCAACTTAATTGAAATGGGGGGAGAATTGGTACACATAGATGAGGTGACTTCTTTGAATGTCATATCGGGAAGGCCAAGAACAAGATGAAGTTCGAAGAAGCCAAAAGCAAAATTCACATTGTGTACACGCGGAAGCACACATCAGCTTAATTTGCATAATATGAAGCAAGATGAAGTTCGAAGAAATTTTGTTTTTGTTGGCAGTTTGTAGTGTAACAATAGATAGAAGTGTTTTAGAAGTCGTTTAAGGCATGTCTCAGTTGTTAAGGGATAATTACTATTGAACTTTTCATATCTGGATTGTGATCAACCTTTGACTGTATCTGTTGAGCTTGCTGTTAATAACAAACCTCATGACAAAATCATGCTGTTTCTAGTTTCTTCAATTGCTGTTGGTATTCAGTTGTAGTTTTCATTTGATTGCATCAAGTTCAGCGACTAAAGCTGTATATTGAACTCATTTTGGTAAATCCAAATTTATAATATGAGCAACACTAGATCTTAATGCTTGTTTTCTCTCCATCCATTAAAAAGAAGGTAACAGAAGTTCGGGACGTATTTGGACAAAAAGAGGACGATAAGAATCTGTGCCCCACATAATTTCCAGCAACATTACCAAAAATCAAAAACCCCAAACTGATATCACATAATTTATCGTGGCTGTGCATCTTCCAATTTTGGCAGATTTTTCACATACGCAAACAAAATCCAACTTCATCAACAATAGTTGAATAATCACACTGTCCCTTAAAAAAATTCTCTCTGATTTTCTTCTTCCCCTCGGAACCCAAGACCAACTCTAACAAAGAAACCACCATTAACCTTGTCCCAGAGTCCCCAGCAGCAACCATCCACGACCCATTTAACAACACCGAGACATCTGGTTTCTTCAACTTTCGAAACCGACCCATTTGGGATACCACGTGAACTACAAGAATGGATTTGAGGACCACGGCGACTTCAAGTGAGAGAATTGATTTGGGGGAAATTGATTTCCAGAGCTTAGGGTTTGGTGATTTCATGGACAAACTCGTGTTTGGTTTTACATGTCAAAGATGTGTTCTAGACTATTTTTTGATGTGGCAATGACGGGGAACTGATTTGGCAATAATGGGACTAAATTTACCACATGGAATGAGTTAACAATTCTGCTACTGAGCCAGCCTCAATGACCAACTAAAAAACAGATACACGTGTCGTGTTGAAAAAAGAGGGAAAAAAAAAAGACATCATTTAAGTTTGAAATTTGACAAGCAAGCCCACACAAAAAACATGTGACCGTCTCTCCACTAGCTATCTGAAGCTTGGGAGAAAGAAAACCCCCAAATCAAATCCTCCGAAACCACTACCATCTCCAATCTTCCATATACGGTCCCCATCAACACCACCTTCATCTTTGACCGCAGTTGGCTCTGCCTCGTCACTTCGTGAGCTTTGCAACGTGGCCGAAAAAATACCGCCATAAAAGAATCGGTCGGTGTGGTCTCCATCCCGGCTTCCCACGAAAGTAATATCATTTTTCAGCTGGTCTCAGGTAAGACGTTGTCTATTTCGTCATCTCGAACTAGGGCTTCCGACAAATTTGTGCGCAAACTTGAATGGGTTCCATATTAGTTTCGCCTTTGCTGACATATTTGTGTGCGGGTCTTGAATGTGTGTTATTAGTCCTGTTTATTGAATTTTCGACAATTGTGCTTTGCAATCTCTACACTTCTCTTTACATGTATTTTCAGCAATTTTTATGTTTATTGTTATGGTTTGGGATATTTTGAGAATCTGTTTGGGATTATTGTTACTATGAATTTTTTTACTTTGATTGCACATTTGTTAGTTTGGAAATTTTTGAGAACCCATTTGGGATTTTTGTTGATTAATTGAGTTTGTGAGTGTCTTTGTGGGCACCACCGAGAGCTGTAAGTAAGTCTTGATTGTTATGATTTTTTTTTTGATACGAGATTTGTTAATTTGGAACCCATTAAATTTTGCAATGACACTAGAATTGCAAGCCATGGAGAAAAATGGTGGCTGGAACGTGTTTGATTTACCTCCTAAAAGCCACAGGTGAATTTGGAAGTATATTGAATTGTTAGATTGCTAACTTTACCTTTGTTGTTGGTGGTTGATTCCCATCTTAGAATGCCCAGAACGAACAGAGGAATATGTCACAGTTGTGGGGCGAAAGATCACTTCTTCGCCGAGTGCCCAAAAAAACGTTGTTGCACACTATGTAAGAATGGATTTGAGAAATGTTTTGTAGTGGAGAAGGAGGGTGAATCCAAAGGGAGATTATTCCTTTGCTGCAGTAACAATTGTGGATTTTGGGACTGGGTTATAAAAGAAAAATCGAGCGGTCCATCTACAGGCAATAGTGCGAAACTTATTAACCTTGTGAAGACTGAAACAGTGGAAGAAATGTCCCTTTCGTTCCAATCTCGAGTTCGAATTAGTGACGAGGACGAGCTCCAGATTTCCGTGAACATGACGATTCGGACTGAAAAAGTGAGCACCCAAGGGAATGCGAAAGGAAAACAACTAGCTTGATTAGAAGATAGTGGTCGAACGAGTTTTTTGTAGAAACATTTCTATGTATTCGTACCCTTGTACTATTAAGTTTCGTTATGAAATCTTGTAGTCTTAAATTATGTATGAGAATATATTGTTATCTCAACTTTGGTTTTTAGAAGTAATTTGAAACATTTCTATGTATTTGTCTAAATTATGTATGCATAATCTTGTTTAGCCCATATCATGTAGCTCGTGCTGTATGGTTTTGTAAGTAAAACGAAAGCCAAAAATTACGAGAATTATTAATCCCTGTTATGAAGAATACTAATCAAATAAGGGACAAATATTAAAGGATCACCCAAAGATTGGGTCGTAACATAACTTTGAACTAACCAATAGACTTCTCTTCTAGCCAGATTTCTCTCATTCTAGAGTTTTGTTTCGTGTCAATCCATTCTTTGGTGTGTAGGAACATACTTTCTCAACAAATTTAAAAAGATGACACCGTACTTCCCTTTGAAGGTCTTCAGGTAAATTCTCCAGTAGCATGTCTTCATTTACCCCTCTGGTGGCAGCCCAATTATAACGTTTTGCTTGTCGAACTTGCCTGCATGGAAAATTTATCATACATTTTGTCTACATTTAGAGGTTGCAGTCTATGCCAAAAACATAAAGCCACTACTAATACAGACACTGCCACTGAAACCATAGCAAAGCAAAGTAAAGCAAAGCAAGTGGCCATGAATTTCTCAAAAGTTAACAGTTTCACAGCATTTTTCCTTTGTATTTTGCTTTCATCGTCAAATCCAGTTCACTCTCTGTGCAAAAAACCACCAATCATATTCAATTTCGACGACTCCAACTCGGACACTGGCAGACTCATTGGAGGACTCGATCTACCCGTTAACTTTCCGAATGAAATGATCAAATGAAGATTTAGATCATAAGTGCTTTATAGAGTTCTACTAGCAAGAATTAATTATAGAAAAAAATAGCTCATCATTAAGCAGCTGATGGTTTAACAGCAAATATGTGTCGATAATTCTTTAAATTTTAATAAATCCCAAGTCGGACAAATGGAAGAGTGAACCCAAGATCATTAAAGGCAACAGATGAAACTTGGCATTTTACATTTCTAGTGATAATCATACTTTTGCTTTTAAATTTGATATAACTATGTGAGGAACATTCTTTCAACAATAATAGCAGTAAAAGATATAGTTATGGCAGCAATGATGAAAGATAACTAAAACTTAGAAACTATAAGATAGCAATACAGATGCAGAAGTGTACATAAAGTTGAATAGTATAAATACGACCAAACGATGTCCAACAACAATTCTAAAATCCACTAACTTCATCGGTCATAGCAATGCATAAAAATGACAAACTCCTCCAAACTCACTAAGTTAAAAATCATCAAAGGTCAATAAAGATCCAGTCACGAGCCTCTTCTATCTTCGTCCGGTAAGCTTGGATAGTATAACGGCATACAGTCACCTGCATTAACAGACAAGCCAAAATGAGTAATGAGTCAATCCTTATGAAAAGAAGTTTTAATTCATATGTAAGAGAAACTTGAATACCTTGCGAAGTGTACATAAAGTTGGCCAATGTTGGATGGATGAAATGTGCAGCTGATAAATGTTGGGAGACAGAGAATGGCATGGGGATAGAGTACTGTGGAATGGAGAAGGTCATTGGTGTCGACACACATTGTTGTTGTTGTTGAGGTGGCTCGACGTTGATTCCTCCATCACTAATATTTATTTGGCTTGCTCTCGGTCTTCTACAAGTGCTCGATGTCGAACCGGGCTGCATGTGGATAAAAGGTAATCTTAATTTATATTTCAAAATAGTGGGCTTGTTTAGAAATTACTCGATCCAACGTACCTTCGCTTTCTTCGATGCAATCTCCAGTGGGCTTTTTCTTCTAAGTTTCCTTGGCGCTCCCTTTCTTCGAGTCAACTTCGGATCCAATGCTCTCACATTGGCGGTATTTGGTAAGTCAGTGCATTGATCTTCCACATGAGCAATTGTTTGTGAAACAGGATTATTTCGTGCACTCGATTTCGTAATCATAAGCTCTTCATGTTGAACTTTTATCCATTCCATTACCAAACGCGAACAATACTCATCATCTGCAGCAAGATTTTCCGCCTCCGCAAAACTATTACACATCTCTTCGTATCTCAATTGTGCAGGAGTGCTAACTAACTCGTCGTAGTTGACTGCAACCCTCGTGTGTGCCCTTGGAATATCTCTTCTCCACCTTCGCAGTATGTACTTCTCCAGAATATGTGTGACGTCATTCCTATCCAACACTATGATCGCATGTCTGCAAAGTATTCCCCGAAACTCGAATAGGTGACATGAACAAACAATATCACAGCTATCTCTCATGAGTGACACCATGAATGTCTTTTTCCTCCGAGAACCCTCATACATGATAGTCTCTCGCACTTCATATGTCGCACCAACACATCCATCCGAAGCAGACAACATGTCGCAGTACACCTTTCCCGCGAATTCTTGTTGAATTTCACGAAATTTTGAGATTGTGTAAACTGACTGAAACTGTTTCTCTATTTCAAACTGTGTTGCACATGGTAACATCTGTGAGAACGGCTTAAAATCAGCCTGAAACTCCTTCTCAACTTTGCTTCTAAGGGTACGTTCATACTGTTCCACAAACTGCTTCAATGAGGTTTTCAAATGCACGTAGCCATCAAAGAATGCATTCATACTCTCACTTCTCTGTGTAGTTGACATCCCAACCCAAAATGTGGTTTTTAAGAAACAAGGAACCCAACGACACCTATGATCCCACAATCCGGATAGCCAATCATTGTCACACAAGCCATACATATCAATCATCATTCTCCAACCGTGTTCGAATTCTTCAATGGACTATGAATCATATATCAATCTGTGTATAGCCCGAAATATCGAATGCTTATCCTCGTGGTAGCCAAACTTCTCCAGAAACTTCTTCAAAATGTGCCACAGACACCATCTATGTTTTGTATTGGGAAAAACAATCTCAATTGCATTTTGCATTGCCTTATCTTGATCGGTAATGATACCTCGCGGAGCTCGATTGTTCATGCATTCAAGCCATGTCCTGAATAACCATACAAAAGTAGATGTGTCCTCATTTGATATTAGACCACAACCAAGTAGCGTCGATTGTCTGTGGTAATTTACCCCAACAAAAGGGGCGAACGACATATCATACTTATTTGTAAGATAAGTGGTATCAAATGAAACAACATCGTCGAACTCCTTATACGCTTGCCTACACCGATTATCGGCCCAAAATACATTTCTCAGCCTTGACTCGTTATCCAAATCAATACTACAGTAAAATCCCGAGCACTGAGCTTGCATCTTGGAAAAGTAAGATTGAATTGCTACAGCATCTCCTTCTCCAAGTCGTAATCTCCGTACTTGTTCTACATAGTTTCGACAATCCTTTTTAGTACAAGTCATGTTTTCATACCCACCTGCTTCTACAACTGCTGAGTTGTAACTTTTATGCAACCTAATTCCTGCCAAATCATTCACCTCAAGCTTCCGTTTCATAGCTGCACTCAATTGTCTGTTACATCGATATAACCTAGATTTTGAGGGACTCGTGTCATGAGTGTGGTCAAGGTTTACTGCGTTAATTCTCCAGTTTCCCAGATAATCACAAGATGCAAATATCCTTGCTTTACAACCCATCTTCACTGTTGGTTGCGGCTTTAAAGAACCGCTACTATTACCAACTTTTCCACCTCCGCGACTACATGTCAACGTCAGGAATCTCAAAACTCTATCGTCCCCTTTTTTTTTAATTCCTTTTCCTAACTGGAAAGCCCACTGTGTAAGCGTATCTCTTATAGAAATCATATATAGCTTGTTCAGTTTTGAACAACATTCCCACCTCGGGTATAATTATGCCATCTCCCCTTGAGGTTTCACCTTCCACTTCATTCATCGACTTTGTCACATTTTCATTCTCAAATGGCTCAAAGGCATCGTCATCCTTGTCTTCACCGCTGTCCATGATTTTACCTACTACGAATAACATAAAATCAGTCATATTCAACCAAATTTTTTGGTGTGGATTGCAGTCTGTTTGATTCATATCCTCATTTATTTCAATTCATATATAAAAAGTTAAATAAGATGTTGTTGAACTAATAGGTTGTTGTCCACATATCACAAATGTTTACAGTCCAAAAAAGTATAACAACCCATGCAAACTGCAATATTAAACCAAAAAATAAGTTGAAGTCCACTCCTAAAAATCATTTATTCCTTCTTGGATATGCATAAAACCAAGCAGTCAAGACACTCGCAAACTCAATTAATACTAACACATCGAGTCATGGGAGGAAATAATAATAAAAATACAAAATACAAATGAGATATATTATACTGAATGGGGAACTTCATGTCATTCTAGACAAGCGAATAACATTATGTTTTCAAGCTTCAAACTCAAATTTAATACTCAAATGTTAAAGCATGAAAATCAAGTTAAAACTTTATGAATTCTTACGGGCAAAAAATGTGATTGAAAAACCTTTCACTATCACTTACACAATTACATTATGAAGTACCCCTCCTTGAAATTTGACAATAGCAAGAAAAATTTCACAAGATAGAAGATTTAGTTTCCCCAGTTTTAGATTGAACAAAAATTATATAACCAAAAAGTCTCAAATTTCAGCTCCCAACGCAGCAAACTACTGTGCTAGTGTTTACAGTGTTCAGTCGACTATACCTATTGAGTGGGTTTTTTTGGTACACCATGCTATACTTTTCACATAAATAAATCAGAGATCAAGCGCAATGAATGAAGACATAAGTTAATCCATAATCAAAGTAAAAAAATTAAAAAGTAACAAAAATCGCAAATGAGTTCTCGAAAAATCTGACTTTTCACTCTTATCTTGGTAGGTTGGGTCTCGGAGGGTCACCGGAATGTAGCCAAATGGTCGGGGAGGTCGTTGTCCGACTTTATATATTTCTCGACGGAGCTGAATTCGTACACAGACAGAAAGGGATGGTGGTTTTGAAAGAAATATTGCCGATTGTTTTGAAAGAATTATTTGGGGGAAAGTAATTTAGGAAGTCAGAGGAAAATGTTATATAGTTCCTGTGTTTTCCCACCAAATCACGTGTGTTTTCTTTCCCGTTCTTTTTGTTTCCCACCAAAACACAAGAAGACAAAGACACGTAAGCAAATTTTGAAAGCCTATTTTTGAGTCTGTATGAGGGGCCTGTTCGACTAGCACTATTCATGAGTTAATCGGACACCTCATCATTCCATCCTCGACATCAGCAACAATTCAAACGGCATCCAGTCAGGTGAGTGATGGACACTAACACAGGAAAATTTAGTGGCTAATGGGACAACTCACAAAGTTCAATGAGTAAATCGTGACATAGTATAAAATTCAGTGACCAATGAAATATTTAACTCCAAGACTTCCCAACCCAAAGACACTATGATATTTCCCATCGAAAAACACCAATAGTTGAGCCGACCTAAGATTTGGCTTGTGAGCCGACCCTAATGCTTGTGAACAGTAACACATCTACTGCCTCTTTTATATGTAGTTAGGTTAGATTAGATTCGATTCGATCAGGTTAGATTAAATAGATGTAAGACGCCGACTTGGGTGTGAGGATCTAAATGTTGTATTTGACGAAGTTAGAGAACCTGATCCTAATTTTCTCAAACCGAATTTGTGATCCAAATAACAGACCGATTGAGCTCCATCTCTGCAATTCCCCTTCGTCATTATTTCTAACCTTTATCCCTGCCTAAAAGAATTTCTTTAGAGTTTCCTCGAAGGGGTTTCATTCAATTATTCATTTTAATTTCGTTCGATTCGCTTCGGATCTGTAGAGAAAATGTATGGATTCGAAGCGCTGACCTTCAACGTCCATGGAGGGTACCTAGAGGCCATCGTCCGTGGCTACCGATCCGGCCTTCTCACCGCTGCCGACTACAATAACCTCTGCCAGTGCGAAAGCCTCGAAGACATCAAGATGCACCTATCCGCCACTGAGTACGGGCCTTACCTCCAAAATGGTCCGTATATTTCGCCTCTTTTATTTTTAGTTAATAATCAAAATTTATTTTATGTTTGTGGGATTTGGTTTATTTGATGAATTGTATAAGTTTACACGAAATTCTTTAGCTTTAGTGATTTTTAAGCTAATTTATGAATTAGCTGACACTTGGATTCAAATATTCTCCATTGAAGAGAATTCGAGTCCATCATTTCAATTTTCGAACTCTTTTTTTTTTTTAGGGTTTGCTGAGATTTGATATTTTTTGATGGACTATGTAAGTGTAGTCTGAAATGTTGGTCTGTAGTGATTTTTTGAAGTAATGAAGTGTGTTAACTAATAATCTGATTCAATCAATCTCGTTTGCATAATCTGCGTTAGTTAGTTATGACTTTCAGCTGTAGCTATGAGAATTTTGGTGGTAGCTAAGGTAGATTCAATCAAACATCACACTGCTCAAGATTTGTCTATGTATTAAATTTTACAGTGTATGTGCATTGAGAAAGGACTCTTGTATTATCAAAGAACGTGTTACATATTTTTCTATTTCTATCTAGAGGGAACATTTCTCTAAAGGCTGTTTTTCACTTTATATTTTTTACATTTTTCTTACATAAGCTAGCCGCAATTTAGAAAGGCTTAATTGGGTACTGAGGTGTTTTATATCCATGAGGTGAGACATAAACGTGAAGAAAAACCAACAAAATAATTCAAAAGGATATAAAAATACAAAAATTTGCTCATAATATATGTAGCCTATCTTTATGAAATTCATAATTGGACAAATTAATAAAATTAAAAGTTTAAATTGCAAACAAACTTAAATTAGATTAACAAAGTAAATCAAGCCCCTGTTTGTTTCCCATTAAAATGAAAAATATAACCGTTATACATCACATCAAACCACCAAATTTGAATTTCTATCTTTTGTGTGGATCCGTAACGACTATATTTTTCATTCTCATTCTTCCAAAAATGAGAAACAAACAGGAGCCAAAATACAAAATTGTAATATAATAAAAACAGTAGAAAGGTTAGAATCTTTACGGGAATCATCACATAATGTTCCTTTCAATGTTCCTCAATGATATTTTTTTTCTTATTCTTTGTCATCATCCTACACTAGCCATCACGTGTTCTCCTTTTCATTTCCTTTTCATGTAAAGGCAGGGAAAAGAAATAAATAAAACCTGATTATAAAGAAGAGTCCAAGAAGGAAAAGCTAAGGTCTGTGATAAAATATTAAAATATACGGAAAATGCAAGACTATTACGCGAACGCCTTAATCCCCTTGAAGCTGTGCTTAAGGAGTAAGCTTTGAGGTGCGTTATGTAAGACTCATGTGATGTATGATTCCAGCGGTAAATATCAAATAGCTTTTGTAAACAATGAAAATATTAGCTACAGTAGTTGAAATCATATTGAGTATCTACCGCAGATAAGTTAATTTTACGAAGTAGATAGGATTGCTAGAATGGTGCTAGGCTGTAGCTTGTTTTGAAGCACTGCAAGTATTATGGGATTGGTAGATGTTTCCAACTTAGAGCACTTTGATGATTTTGTTTGTTTCATTGACTTACAGAGCCCTCTCCATTGCATACAACTACAATAGTGGAAAAGTGCACTCTTAAACTGGTCGATGAGTACAAGCAAATGCTGTGCCAAGCCACAGAACCCCTATCAACCTTCTTAGAATATATCACGTATGTGAATCTCTCTTTCTGCTAGCACGTGTGTAATTGTGCACATATTTTTTTATCTTTGTTTTATTTGTATATATGACCGTATTTTTGTATAAGTGTTTCTCTTTGTACTTTAAATAAGAAAATATTTATTAATGCTGTCTAAGTACTCTTGAACTATTGTGCATATAACCCCTATTTGGTGGCCATTTTTTAGAAAAACATTTTTTTGAATAGTGAATTTTTGGAGAATGTATGATTAAAAAGTGAGGAAAAGTTTTGTGTTTGAGTGTAAAATGTTTTATTGTGTAAATATGTGGTTGAAAATGAGTATGTAGAAAAAAGAGTTTTAAAAGAATGAAAGACAAATAGAGGCATAGAGTGTAGATATGTGTCTCTCAGATATAATGACAATCTGGTATTATGCCAAAACTGAAAGAGAAAATAGTTTCTTGCCAATTACAGGCCAAGATATAATGACATATGAAGTTAAATGCTCAAATAGCTAATCTAAATGAAAAAATTTAAAGCAGTCTCCCATGATGCTTGCTAGAAGTGCAAATTGTTGGTCTGCAAGTTGACAATCTGGTATTATGCCAAAACTGAAAGAGAAAATAGTTTCTTGCCAATTACAGGCCAAGATATAATGACATATGAAGTTAAATGCTCAAATAGCTAATCTAAATGAAGAAATTTAAAGCAGTCTCCCATGATGCTTGCTAGAAGTGCAGATTGTTGGTCACTCATGTAAACTTGCAGAAAGTATGTCCAGTTGACAAATAAGGTTGTGATAGGTACAAGAAATTGTGTCTATCAAGCTTATTCTGCAACTTGCTTCTTGTGGCGGAGATAAGGTGGAATCTTGCTGCGGAATCCTTTAATCACTTGTGGTAAATTAAACTAGAAATTTCATTCTTGACGCAGTATTTCTACATATTGTGCAGATATGGTCACATGATTGACAATGTCGTGTTAATTGTCACTGGAACGTTGCATGAGAGAGATGTTCAAGAGTTGTTGGAGAAATGTCACCCTTTGGGAATGTTTGACAGGTAATATGTCTTTATTCAACATTTTGCGCTCTATATAAAGGTAACGAAAAAAACTTCCATTCATTCTACAGCATTGCTACCCTGGCAGTTGCTCAGAATATGAGGGAGCTTTACAGACTGGTGCTTGTTGACACACCTCTTGCACCATATTTCTCCGAGTGCATAACTTCAGAGGTACCAGGTCCAGTTTAATGTTGTTGAAGTAATAGAGGCAAAGCAATCAGATTTCACTGAAAATAGTACGAGTATATTCACTTGTCAAAGGAAAAAAGAAAATAATACAAGTAGAATGGAATATATTTGTCAGCATTTATTTACTATCATGTCTTCTTGTTAGTGAACACTGTGCAAAAACAAGGTTTGAAATGTTAATGGGGTTTTATATGGATATTTTCTAGGATTTGGATGACATGAACATTGAAATTATGAGGAATACCCTCTACAAAGCATACCTTCAGGATTTCTACAGATTTTGCCAAGTAAGCCTTTCGTTCCTGAATTTTAAAAAATGTTTTCTCTCTTTATCTTCTGTATGTTTCAGCATTTCGCATTTTCCTTTTCATTACTCTATCTAACATGAAAATTTTTTAAATAGAAACTTGGCGGCGCCACTTCGGAGATTATGTCTGACATTCTAGCTTTTGAGGCTGATAGAAGGGCTGTTAATATCACCATAAACAGGTAGTGTCACTGTTCTAGAATTATTGGTGTGAAGCTTTTGAGTGTTCTCATAATGCATTTCATTTTGACCCTTCCATATGAGTCATGACTTTGAATCTGCAGTATTGGCACTGAGCTTACACGAGATGATCGTAGAAAACTGTACTCTAATTTTGGCTTACTGTAAGAGCTTCTGCATCTGCTTCTCCTTATTTTTAACTACTGAAAATGACTTCTTGGAGCTCCTTTTTTCTGGAAACTGATATTGGTGCAATTATTAATTAGTTATCCCTACGGTCACGAGGAACTCGCAATCTCTGAGGATATAGATCAGGTATGTTAAGTCAATAAATCATAGAATAGTTTGAATTATGTTGAATTTTTGCTGTCTTATAATCTTTGGATACATGAAGATTTCTTTGCTCTTACTAAATCTTTGACTCTTTTTGTTGCCTAAGAAACTGCTCACCTTCGCCCTAAAAAAGATCTGTCTCAGAATGAAGATTGGAGGAGGTGTTGATTGTTTGAAATGCCCCCTTTAAAAGTTTCTCATTTTAACCAATGTTGGATGATGAAATGATGCCTATTTATGTTATATATTTTTTATTTTTTTTATTTTTTGCTTTTGTATGTTGTTGGTAAAAGAACTTATATTGCCAAAAGCATCAAGTGGGGTCTGTTGTAGTATGTAACCATAAGGAGTAATTTTTTTCATTTTTATGGGCGAGTGTGAAGGCTATAAAACCTGCAGAAGGGGTGCTGTTGTTGTTGGACATTATAGGGAGTCTACTTCTTAGCGTTGATGATCTAGTGCCAATTCTGAAAGGCTTTTGAATGATCATTTGTTTTCCAAGTGAGTTAACTGGAAGAGACGGAGTGAAGCCACTCATAAGGGCTGTAACAAACACGAAAAATGAGATTTTTATAAATAGGGGAGGGATGGAGGAGCTATAAATTTTAAAGTGTCTGCTGAGGTCAGTGATCCATTGGTGTTATTTCTTTGTGCTATGCAAGCAGCTCATAACTGTGTGGTTGCATTCCATTTCGAGCCATGTCCTTCTATTTTAGCATCACAGGACAGATATTTAGTTTTTTCTGCCTCGAGCTTCATTTTCTATAGTAACCTGCAATTGGTTCATAATACCTGGTTGTTGCAGTTAGTAATTAATTATTTGTTCAACAATTTAATTATAGGTCCGCGGTGTCATGGAGAAGTATCCTCCTTATCAGTCCATATTTTCAAAGTTATCCTATGGAGAAAGCCAGATGCTTGACAAGGCATTTTACGAAGAGGAGGTGAAACGGCTTTGCTTAGCATTTGAGCAGCAGGTATGTTTCTAAGAGCTGGCAATTAAAAAGTTGAGAATTCTACACCTAGGAATAATAACATGGTTTTTCTAAAGCATTTAAACATGACTAATTAGCATGGAGAATTTTATTTTATTATTTTCTAGAAACAACATTTCACAAGTCTACTTGGTGCTCTTTATTAATTTATTTAACAATTTCATGTGTTGAATTGATTATCTGTATTCTTATGTCATTGCAGTTCCATTATGGTGTGTTTTTTGCCTACATGAGGTTGAGGGAGCAGGAGATCAGGAACTTGATGTGGATATCTGAATGTGTTGCTCAGAACCAGAAATCCAGAGTGCACGATAGCGTTGTTTTTATATTCTAATTTATTCAAAACTATTTTAGAGCTTTACACTCTTTTGTTGTGTGTAAATTTTGTTGCATTTTGAAGGGAATATTATGCTGCATTTTTTTTTATTCTTTTTAACTTTCAGAATAAGTTACGTGATGGTTGTGCAAGTCGGATGGAGAAATCTTGTGTTGATTCATAGTGGGTGATGAGAAATGTGTGGTTAAAAAATAAAGAAAAATTTTGAATTTACATATAATATTATTTATTTGAAGAATGTATGATTGAAGTAATGTGAATTCGCTATTTAAGAATGTATTTTTTTGAAATAACGTGAGTTAAACAGCCTAAGGTTTAGGTGCAAAGTGGGCTGTCTGGGAAAATTTTTGTAGTGGCCGGGCATGCATAAACTTTCGGGTAATTAGCACAAAACGTCCTTCCCTTTCGATGTTTTTGTGAAAAACGTCCATATCTTTCGTTTTTTGGCGGATTACATCCTCACCTTTATCTTTTTTTGCGCAAAACGTCATTCTGTCAACTTCCCATTAAAATGTTCCGTTAAATCAAGACAATTAGCACAAAAGGTCTCTACCTTTCAATATTATTGTGCAAAACGTTCATACTTTTTATTTTTTGGCATAATTAGCACAAAATGTCCTTACCTTTTAATGTTATTGTGCAAAAAGTCCTTACCCTTCACCTTTCATTGCGAAAAAGGTCATTCTCATCATTTTTTTAAATAAAATGACGACTTTACCCTCCTATTCAAATAAAACAAAAATAAAAGATGAATTACTAACTGAAATCATAGTCCTTAAATTTTTAAAAAATTACAAGGAAATCATAAATTCTCAACCACCACCACTTTCACAACCTATCAAGCTGCCAATTATAAATTCACATAACATCACATTTCGGCTATCATGCCCAACGGACTCCACCACCGTAAATGTGGTTCTTTCGGACAGATTGGTGACCAATATTATGGAGGATATTGGGGAGAGTGAGGCGATGCTGGTGGTGATGGAGTCCAATAGGTGTTGTGGCTGAAAGGTGGTGCTATATGGATCTATAGGTGGTGGCTTGGTGGGGTTGTGAAAGTGGCGGTAATGGAGAATTTAGGATTTATTTGTAATCTTTTGAAATATTTAGGACTATTGTTGCAATTAATTAATTATTATTTTTCTTTTCTTTTTGTATTATTTCAATAGGAGGGTAAAATCGTCATTTTATTAAAAAATGGATGAAAAGAACTTTTTGAGCAATGAAAGGTGAAATGTAGGGGTGAAAATGTTAAAAATGAAAGGTATGGACGTTTTGCACAATAACATTGAAAGGTATGGACATTTTTTGCTAATTATGCTAAAAAATGAAAGGTAGAGACGTTTTGTACAATAACATTAAAAGGTAGAGACCTTTTGTTCTAATTACATTTTGGATTTAACAGAGCATTTTAACGGAGAGTTGACAGAAGGACGTTTGCGCAAAAAAAGGTAAAGTTGAGGATGTAATCCGCCAAAAATGAAAGGTAATGACGTTTCCCATAAAAACATCGAAAGATAGGGATATTTTGTGATAATTATCTTAAACTTTCATAGACTGTGTTGTGCCCATAATGTTTTGGGAAAGCATCACAAATACCTCACAATATATAAAAATTCAATTTTTAATACATTACCAAAATGAAATTTGAAATTACTACATCACTATAAAAGAACATCACAGCCACTGTTATCCAAGTCTTTATATATATTCTCCTGTAAGTATAACCATAGTTACGATGCAGAGTAGAAAAGGGTGGATTTAATTAAAGATTGTGCTCGGTGTACATAATTTATGTACATTGTGTGGACACCCATATGTACACCAAGACTTCCTTTAAGGGGAGAATTGAGTTCATGGAGATTGCATGATATCTTGCTTATCTGTGGCGTGGGTTCCACTCTATGTGAAGGGCTGTGTACACTCTTATGTACATAAATTATATACACACAGACTTTTCCTTTAAGGGGAGAATTGAGTTCATGGGAATTGCATGATATCTTGCTTTATGTACCCATGTGAAGGAAAATGTGGTGTTATTATCCCATCTAATTTTGAAAGCTGTAAATTTACACGGTCAAATTTAAGAGAAACATTCATATGCATATACTTTTTGAGAAAATAAACATTCATATGCATATACTTTTTGAGAAAATATGTATCTTATCAAGCACATGATAAGAAGTATTTGCAGCAAGGCCATATAAGAAGAAAGAGTTAGAAGTAATTATGTGGAATGAGGTTTTGGCGCACAATTTTGACCATAAATAATATGGGATGAGATAACGAGACTTTGTTGGTTGAGTATGTACTTTGGTTGATGGATGGACGTCGAACGTTATTTTAAAGTTTTCTTTAATATAGTACTCTTTGTGTCGAGAGTTGAACGACTTATTTTGGCATTCATAGTGAAAGGAATGTTTCATGTATCCAAATGTCATGTAGGCGAATTAACCTTTTTGTTAGACAAATTTTCAAATAATATTATTTGACTTAAATTTTTCCACTATATATAGGGTTGGCAATGGGGCGGGTTCGGAGCGGGACACCCCCACCTTGCCTCGTCTCGTCTAAACCTCACCTGGCCCCGCCTTAGATGGGGTTGGGCGGGGGCGAGGCAACTTTTTGCCTTCGTTTATTGTCCCATTTGTTTTTTCATTTTTTAATTCTTTATTTTTATTTTTTTACATTTTCAAAATTTCGAGTTATGCCATTATTAGAGAATAAAATACAAATTCAAAATGAATTTTTAATGGGCGAATTGTCTAAAAATACAATTATTTTTAATTTTTTTTTTCTTTTTTTCCCTTCACAAGACGAGGCACCTCGCCTTGCCCCGCCCCACCCTTCAACTCGTTCGGGACCGATTTTTTTGCTCCATTCGGGACAGTGCCTCGTCGGTACAAGACGGGACGAATTTTTTTGCCATCACTAGCTATATATGAATTCCCTTCAAAATTTTAAATGAATTATGAAATGAAGCACTAAACTTGTCCGTTTGATCACACTAGCGAAAACCGCCAATTCATTGAGTCCTGGACATTGAGGGTAGTATTGTTGGGTCAGTGACTGCGGGTGTTACATACCATTTACTACGTGGGTAATGCTTTAAACTGTGTAAATTTCTCTTAATGCTTAATAGTAACAATCAACAGATTCTTCTAATTGTCAGTCAATTCTATGGAGCAAATCCTGAACTTGTTAGGTATGGCTCGTATTGAAGTTCCTAGGCTGGGATAAATGCTCTTCACTAATCTTTATAAGAACCGAGTTGCAGGTACAAAAAGAAAACCTACGAATATTTTATAGACTACTCATAGTGGTGGGGTCGACGTTTTTTTGGCCATTTTTTAATACATTGGGGCCCACGTGGGCCCGACTCCACTAGAGGAGCTCCGTGAGTTTCTCTTTTGTGCATCTAGTTTAATTGTCTTTATAATCACCTTTTTGGTTGAATTTTAACCATTTTACTTCAAAAAGTTAAAGAGATAATATCTGTACATTGCCATACCTAATTAACAATGTCTCCTTGATAATTTATCTTCATTACAGCAAAAGAAATGCAATGGACGAATGCGCATGATATTTTATGGAAAATCTGTCATCATGAAGTGTTTTTCTTTTAAAATTTTAAAATTGTAACAGTGATAAATTTAAAGTCGGATGATATGTAAAAGTGGTGAGGATATATGATGTTTAAATGAGCGAATTTTATAAGGACAATATTGGAATATGATGTCGATGAAAATAGTATTTTTTTTTTTTTTTAATTTTAGCCCTTGTTTGAACCCCATTCTTTTAAAAAAATATATTTTTCAACAGTATTTTGACATCATTTTAACCATATACTCTTCAATAAAATAATATTACACGTAAATTTAAAATTTTTTTTTATTTTTTAATCACACATTTTTTATCAATATACTGTTCAAAAATTTATTTTTTTAAAACAAAGAAATGGGGCTCAAATAAGGTATATGGATGAATTTAGAGTGGAATTCTGCAGTTGTCATCATCAGCCACTGAATTCCACGTGGCAACAGTTATGGTCTGATAGTGACCAACCGTTGAAATCCCGTTTGCATATGGTTGTGCGGTTATATTCGATAGTCACACGTTTCAATGCATCCCCCCTCAACTTGGAATCGCAAAAATGAAATAGTATTCATCCATGCTTTTCTAAAGAAACATATTTTTTGTCATTTAAAATCAAATATTGAGTGGGTTTTGATGTTTGTACTGCCCCCTCACAAGATGGGGTCAGCATCCAAAAAATAATAATTGTGGGCACCCTCGAATTGTACATCGATTTGTCAAGTTCGGTGTACGTGAGGTAAAATTCATATTAAGTTCTTTTTGATTTGGATTAAAATCAAATTTTTAGTTTATTTTAATAAAAAATGATGACATATGTGATTTAAATTAATGATATTTATAAGGATATACATAATGTACATATGAAATTTCATGATTGAAGAGTTGAAAAATAATTTTTTCAACCATCCAATGATGTTATACCACTTGTATATTATGGACATTCTTACGAACCCATAATGTACAAATAACATAACCTTAAAATTAATTATTGATTTTGATTTATATTAAGATCTTAATTTTGATTTCTACTAAATAGAGAATAAGTATAATTGTGATAAAAGTATTTGCCGAGTATATGCTATAGAAATGAAATTGATACGTATACACTGTTGGATATTGGTTAAATAAATTGAGAATTGAAAATCGATTAAAGTTCGTATCGAATTCGGCCAAATACTCAAAAGCTCGACTCAATCCGTTTAGGCAAAATTGTTTGCCACTTCGCCGCTTCGGGGCGCACAAACGGGGATCGACCTGCCCGGT
>NC_036250.1:12790085-12791519 GCF_002742605.1 Olea europaea var. sylvestris | reverse complement strand
AACAACTATAAAATCAAACATAACCTTTCAATAAGTAACTTTTACTTACCTTTCAAAATTGAGAAATTCAAGCCTAATAGTATAACACACTTAATTCCTAACGCATTGGCGAGTTTTCCCCCTTTTTTTCTTCTTTTTCCTTTCTCTTTTTTTCTCTTCTTCTATTGTGTACCGTTCTTTTTTTTGTCTTGTGTGTGTTGTATATTATTACTTTGGTATTGGGATATCAATCCAATTCCACCGCCTCTCTCTCTATATATATATATATATATATATATATATATATATATATAATGTATTAAATGTAGAGAGTGGATTTGGCTCTATAATTTGGAGAGTTAATCAAACTCTCTACTTTAAAAAGTTAAAATAAAGGGTTTCTTGGATCTCATTTTGAAGCATTCACTCTCTAAAATAGAGAGTATTTTGTATTTAAAGAGTTTGTTGGAGATGCTTTGAGTTAATGTCAATAATCAATATTAAGGGCTGTTTGGGCCTGATTTTTTCACTTAAAAAATTAATTTTTTGACCGTTATTTCACTATTCCAGCCGTCATATTTGACTTTTTCTCTCACAGGTGGACCCCACTTTTCTCCTAACGGTCAAAAAATCAATTCTTAAAATCACTCCCAAACAGCCTCTTAGTTTTTTTGAGAATTGATTTTTTGACTGTTAGGAGAAAAGTGGGGTCCACCTGTGAGAGAAGAAGTCAAATATGACGGCTGGAATGGTGAAATAACGATCAAAAAATCAATTTTTTGAATGAAAAAATCGGACCCAAACAGGCTCTAAATAAACACAATCCTATTTTATTTGAATAATACCAAGTCAAAATCCTAACAAATAAAGACACTTGTACGCCATCATGGTACCAATGGAAACGATGACAATTCGAGACGTTATACTATTTTAGTTGGAATAAACATGATTTTGGAAAATACATTATAAGCTTGTCCAAGATATGATTGTACTAAGAAAAGAAAAATAAATTATAATGCAATCACATTTTGACGGCAATAATGGTCAGCATAAGATAAAAATGTAGATTTGCAAATAATCAATTTAGAGCAAAGTAGGGAGCACCTTTTGGAAATGATTACAAATCTACTCTGATAAAACTAAAAAGAAGTCGTGACTAGATAAAGAAACACACTTTAATGGAGTGAAGCATGACTAAGTACAAGCTGGTTTTGCCAGATTGAGAGAGAGTGTGGAGAAAGAGGAAGAACGCGATTTTGGAGAAAGTAACAGGAATGAATTATGTATAGCGGGAAAGGTCGGTGGATTTTTCTTGGTAGACATAAAGAAAGTGAAATCTCCTAGGTTTGCTTATTGGCAACAGACAGCTCATTTTATTGATTTTATATAGGAATGTCAAACGGGTCTAGCGCCTCGACTCGTCGAAATAGGGCTCGTGGGGGGGGGGGGGTTTGG
>NC_036250.1:12788373-12788790 GCF_002742605.1 Olea europaea var. sylvestris | reverse complement strand
TTTTTTTTTTTTTTTTTTTTTTTTTTTGTTGATCCTTGTCTGGAGAATTTATTTAAAATTTCAAAAATATATGGAGAAAAATAAAAGCATGGATTTATGTGAAAACATTTCGAAACCTAGTGGATATATATATATTTCTTACGCAACTCAAATTCCAAGTCAACTCCAACGTATTAATAGTTAATACCTACTCACTTGAAGGTAGTCTATGACTATCTTACAAATTAGAATTAATAAAATAATTTGGGATCTCTTTTTATAGGGGCACAAAACAAGTTCTATTTATAAATAGGGAATATCTTTAAATTTAGAGAATAATTTTTTTTTTATATATTTCAACAATCTTTTTATTGTGATTCTTTATTATTATTATTATTATTTTCAATGAACATTTAATAATTTTCCATATATTTATTT
>NC_036250.1:12780280-12788275 GCF_002742605.1 Olea europaea var. sylvestris | reverse complement strand
TGTGCCCCCCCCCCCCCCCAAAAAATTCTCTTTCCTTTTTTTAAAAATAAAAAATAAAAAATGGCTGCCCCTTGTACATTGTATTATTATCACCATACAAAATAATGTGTTTGTAAGAGATCACATGATTCTCCTAGTATTTTATTCTCCAATACACCCTTTTGCTTCCAACTAGATCTGCTCGGTAGATTTGTTCATTGCTGAGTTCCCTTAAATGGTACATGTTAACGACTCCAAGATTAACAACCTGAAAACTAGTTATCTATGTTAAAATGTTCACATATCTAGGAACAGATGGGGATTTCATTCTTGAAAGTGATCAGAAATCTTAATGCATTTTCTTGTCAAACCTTTGGAAATTTGACTACTTATTTTGTGCTTTAAATTCTGACAGGAGTATAGAATAAGTAAAATATCTCTAGCTTAATGGGATAAATGCACATAAATGACTGTTGACATGAATACAGGAGCAGAGACCATTGCTTAAATTATTACTATCAAAGCTCCCAGCAAAACCAATTTATATATTCTCAGCTCTTGAAGTGCTCACTTCACTCTAATCTCCAATGATTAAGGACATAAATGATCCCCTAAACAAAAAGTACAAATAAATAAAGGAAGCATACATGCACACAGTGGATGTACAGGAAAGGTATCCCCTCCATAAGCAAAGCTACCTTGATGAGCAGCTTTTGGAGTACATTAAATTAACAACTATAAATAGTGCAAATGAACGAAGATCTATTCTTATTAGAAGTAAGGGATGTCACCTTGTTAGCTAGCATGTAAAGGCCAACATCTGCATTATATAAAGTGGAAAGTCTCTCCATTTGGGGAGCAGGTCTAGACTTCAAGTCCTCTGGAGATGCATCCGGGTCAAAAAGGTGTGCATTGGCAAAATTGGAGTAATATGAGTTGAGAAACCCTTGGTCACCTGTTAGAGGCATGAGGAAAAGTGAGAGACTAGGTATGGAAAAGAAAAACTCACAAATACATCTTAACTCTTTAACATTCTCCAAGCTTTTTTTTTTTTGGGTGGGGGCGGGGGGGGGGGGGGGGGGCTTAGGCTCGTAAAATCATGAGCCAAACCGGGTTCGCCAGGAGGCAAGGCTCGTCCCTTTTGAGTGACCAAAACGGTCACTTTTTTCAACGATCAAAACGGTCACTGAATTTACTTCAGTGACCGAAACGGTTATTGAACTTATTTTTTTCTTCTATTATAAATACCCCCTAGCTCTCCATTTTTTTTCGTATAAATTATCTCTTCATTCTTACTTCTCACTTCTCAACTCTTTTTTATATCAATTATCGAATTTTTATTCTCTTGTGCTATTGTGCAAAATATACGATATCAATTCATTTTTTTACACTGTATTCAGTTACAATTTCAATTTATCCAATTCTCAATTCTCACTACATTTATATTTTTACTAGTTATTATATTTGAATTTCATCATAAACAATCAAACAAAGGGATCAACGCTCATTTGGTGAGAGCTTATTCGATACGGGATGTGGGTCAGATGAAGAATCGCCTAGGACGTCGCAAAGTTAATTTCCAAATGAATTTGTTGGTCTAAATGACGTACTCATATCTGAAGATGTTCACATTCATGATTATGGAAGCTACAATCCAATTGATTTGGATGATATTAATGTTCCCGAAACGGAATATGAGGACGAAGATGTCGAATTAAATATCCCAAATTCGAGAGGAAAGCGAAAGGGCAAAAAACAAGCAAAATATTGGGATCACTTTAAGTTGATTTCAATGGGAAAAGTCGTCGATGGTCTTGCAAAATCTAAGGCAGTAAGTAAATACTGCCAACCAAGATTGACATGACAAAAAGGAATTGGTACCACTCATCTCAACCGCAACCACAAAGCATGTGCTCCAGACATGGACTTCTTTCAGCTGGTTAAACACAATTACAATTTGGCAATTCAGACGTCGGTTCTACGACTTTACCCCTATCCACGTGGGTGTATTTGCAGGACAATGCTCGAACCGAAATGGTGAAATTTGTTGCCGCTATTAAGTTGCTTCTGGCTATTGCCAACAACCAACATTTCATCTCGTTTGTGAAAGAATATCTGCAACCAAGGTACGTTGGGGTTAGTCGAAATACTCTTCGTGCCGATACGATACAATATTTCAATAATTCAAAACAACAATTAATTATGAATTTACAATAATATGGGGGTGTTATATCTTTAACTTCAGATTTATGGGAAGTGGTTAATAAAAAAGCATATATAGTTGCAACCGTACACTATATAAACCCACTTTGGTGCATGCATAAAAAAAATTTTTCTTTTAGAATTATTGAGTTTCTTCACAATGTTAATAATATATATAATGATATTATCAGTATTGTTAGAGAATATAATTGCGAGACTAAAATTCAGTCTTTTACTTTTGATAATTTAATAAGGTAGTCGTCGATAAATTGTGTAGGGTACTTCAACCAGATTTTCGTTGGTATTTGTTTCATATTTATTGTGTGTGTCATATCTTGAATTTAATTGTCCAAGATGGCTTAAAACATATAAATGATGAATTTCAAACGATTATAAACGCATTAGTATATATTACGATCTCTCCTAGTAGAAAACAAGCATTTGAAGATTTTGTGTCGAACTAAGGGTGATGACTGTTAAAACATTTGTTAGCGATGTAGGCCATAGATGAAACTCTACTTACTTGTTATTAAAGTCATGTGAAGATTTCAAACATTTAATAACTGACATTTATAAAAATAGACACATTAGAAGCGATGACGATGGTATGTTAAATGAATCCGATTGGGTCTTATCTTTGAAAGTTAAACGATTTTTGACATCTTTTCAAAGATTTTGTCGGGTATTTATTATCCAACAAGATGTATGGTGCTTAAACGCCTTTATATAATTGTAAGAACATTTCAAAATATAAAAATGATCCTGATTTTAGTGAAATTATAATTGTTATGGAATTAAAGTTTAGAAAATATTGGGAAGAACTGCCTATGTTGTTTTCTTTAACATGCGCAATAGACTCCCGATACAATATTTCGGGAACTAAATACGTAATTGGTCAAATCAATAAAGTCTTAATACTTGATACACCTATCACTTATAAGAATTTAGAGCAAACATTATGTGGAATGTATAATTTATATACAGAAAGAATGGGTGTGAATGTTAGTCGGATACCCTCTGTACCTACTCTTTCGGCTGAAATTGAAGAAGATGATGCCGAAATAATAAATTTATTTCAAGACATTAATACATTTAGATATGATGCAACTACAATGTGTTCATCTAGTGCCATATCGTCTACATTTGCATCTCACCAAACATCGGTCGCAACTCAAAATGTGATCCCTGCCGAATTAATTAATTACTTCAATCATAATATGCTAACAGACAAAACACTTAAAAAAGTTCAGAGAAGTAATTGAATTCTAGCGAAAGTATGAAAGACGTTGGCCAATTGTTTATGCAATTGCGAAATATCTGCTGATACCACCAGTTAGCATTGTTGCTTCGGAGTCTGTTTTTAGTGCAGGTAAAAGGGTTTTGACCGATGTCAGGAGCCGACTAAAGAAGATGTTTTGGAAGCGTTAATGTGCATGACGGATTGACAGTACGCTCATTTTCGACTACAAGATAAATATGCTGAAATTGCATATCGTCAGGTAAGTGATATTTGATTTAATTATATTAATCAAAATTTTCTTATTTTTTAATCGTTAAATTTAATTTTCTTTAACAAATTGTACACGTGACAACAAGTTGTTTGTGGACAATTTTTAACTTCGTTTACTTAAAATTGATGTAGTCAGTCCCATGCTCGGATAAAGGAGGAAGATTTACATTTTATCTACTTTAAAAAGAAAAAAAAATGTATGTTTTTGTCAATGTATTTCAAAAAATAATTCGTCTTCATTACATAAACATTTTATATTTTATAAACAATATTAAAATATGATAGAAAAAAAAAAGTGTCTTCATTAAATTATTTTTTAACACTTTTTATTTTTTTAAAAAGTATCTTCATTAAATTATTTGCGTTTTTCTATATTTAAAAAAAAAAAATTGACGAGCTTGCGAGCCAAAGCCAGGCTCGGACCACGAGCTACATCACTAGTTTTATGTGAAAATGGGATGTGGGGTGAAGGTGGTTTGTTATAAATCAGTGAAGGTCACTAAACTTTGAGCGGAATATCATTTTAGCTACTCTACTTTTTTATGTTCCAAATTTTTTATCGAAGGTTTAATTCTATTTTAGCACAATCACTTGTTGAGTTATTTCGATAATTGATTGAGAGTAGAAAGTTGGAAACTTATATTATAATAATTAAATTGATTCGTCTTGTATTGACTTTGCTTGTTTCTAACACTACTATTGAGCGATCATTTCATCAATCAAACATATGAAGACGAACCTTTGTAACAAATAAAGGATAAGTTGTTTGCTAATTGGACAACGCTTTTATTTGAACGAGAACCTTCTAAGAAAATAGGTATAGATTCTATTGTAGAATTTTATGTTTCAAAACCTCATTAACAACTACAAATTAGATGAAAATGACTTTTTAATAGGGCATTTAGAGTATAACGTCCCTATCTTTCACTAATGATATTACCTTAGTCTCTTTGCACCAGTGTGAAATAAAAAATATGTACACATGAGCTCGCTTTAATTAAACATAAGTATGGCTATGAAACTCTTTCTCATAGATGTGTCCTCTTTGACACAATAAATTCATAGCTAGTAATGTGTGATATTGTCTAGGAATGCCGGTCATTTGCACAATTGATCACCATCGAGGCATCCCAACACCAAATACTTCACACAAAGGTCGAGCACTCATTTAATAGAAATTTCGTCATTGAAATTTACCTAAATAGTTTAGGGTAAAAAGAAAAAGTTCCCGACCCATCTCATGTACTGAAAGAAGTTTCTATAAGGAGGGGAGATTGTAATATTTTGCAAATTTCCTATTTTTCAATTAATTTATTTACTAGTTCAAACCTTCAAATGATTGATAAATTGTTGATTATGAACCCCAGATTGGTTCAGTATTTAAAAGGTTTAGGGAAGTTTGATTGTTTGAGAAAAAGAGGTTTAATTTTAAAAACTATAAACTATAGGGGCTTAATAAAAGTGAGGATAATTTGAAGGACTAAGAGAATAATATCCTCACATATTTATCTCTAAAAATTTTAACTGATAAATTTTATACTTTCACTAGTCATCCAGGACACATGACAAGAAGAAAAGTGGTTTGGTATTCTAAGATTGGTTTGATGAGTAAGGTGCTCGCTTGGGTAAGAAACTTAGCACTTTAAGGCTTTATATTAAAATGAAAGAAAACCCTCATCTTTTGCATCACACATGATCTTATCCTGGTGTTGAACTTCTCTCAAACCAGCATAAATTGGACAGTCAATAGAAGAAATCAAATAGCAAGCCTACCAGCTTAAGAACATTCAAGAAAGAAAATTAAATGATTAAGGTAATGAACCCCATTCTTCTTTATTTCTAGAAATTAAGTTCATCAAAGGAATTTTTTATGGGATAATTAAGTTCTTAAATAAGGAGTTTGAAACGAAAAATTAATCCCTACTATATAAAAAAGAGAATGTGAAGTGACTGTAAAAATCAACAGTGACTTGTTCGATTTTGTCTCACTGTAGCAATTTTTTTTTCAGGTGAGGGAGCAAAAACAACGTCGTTTGTCTTAGTGTGTATTTTATTATAAAGTGTACTTCTAAATTTACTGCAACACCCAACTTTCCATACCTCCCACCAAGTCTCATAAAGTGAGAAAAAAATCAATTTTATGTAAAAAAATATTAAAAAATAAAAATACTAATAATAATAATAAGATAAAAAAAATATTGCTTATATATATATATATATATATATATATATAAATTCTTTGCCTCCGTGCACGGAGGCAAGACTCTTTGCGCACAGAGACTAAGAGGCACCGTGCCTCTTAGACTCCGTACATGGAGACCAAATGTCTCCATGCATGGAGACAAATGTCTTCGTGCATGGAGACCTTTGTATTTTTTATTTTGTTTATGTTATAAATAAATTTTGTTTCCAATTTAAAATTCTTTTTAAATTTTTTTCTTTATAATAAAACTTAATTTTTCAATTTTAACTAAATAGTATTTATATTCTTTATTTAATTTTCATAACTTTCTTTTATTTTGTTTTTATTATATATTTTCATATAAATGTTTTTTTCTCTTTTTATATCTGGGGTTTAATATGTTATTTTTATTTTTTTATTATCTATTTTCTTTTTTATGTTTGTGTATAAATTCATTTATTTTTTTCTGGTGACTTATTATTTGTGTATTGTTTTCCAGTGTCCAGATTTTTGATGAATTTGTTGGGGTTTGGAAGTTCCAAACTTTGAAGTTGATGGAATTTGTTTTATATTAATTGCCATTGTTATATGTAATGCATGTGGACGCGAGTAGTAAAGTAGATTAACAGAAGCAAAAGTTAGAAAAAGTTAAAACTTTTATAGATGTGTCAAACTTCCAGTGTGGTCTTTTTTGTAGACCATAAACATTGAGGGTTCATTGTTAATTAGCTGGAAGACGCATCTATCGCCCATTTGTAGTTCTTTTTCGGTAACAAAATTCGCCCAACCTATAGTAAGACATCTTATTACGCTAGTTGGTCATAAATTTGTGGTAATGTCCCAATCGTGATACAAAGAGTCGTGGATCTGAGTGTTGCGTACAAATTTTGGCAGGTGTTGTCGGGCAAAATTCCTAATGTGTGATATTGTCTAGGAATGCCGGTCATTTGCACAATTGATCACCATCGAGGCATCCCAACACCAAATACTTCACACAAAGGTCGAGCACTCATTTAATAGAAATTTCGTCATTGAAATTTACCTAAATAGTTTAGGGTAAAAAGAAAAAGTTCCCGACCCATCTCATGTACTGAAAGAAGTTTCTATAAGGAGGGGAGATTGTAATATTTTGCAAATTTCCTATTTTTCAATTAATTTATTTACTAGTTCAAACCTTCAAATGATTGATAAATTGTTGATTATGAACCCCAGATTGGTTCAGTATTTAAAAGGTTTAGGGAAGTTTGATTGTTTGAGAAAAAGAGGTTTAATTTTAAAAACTATAAACTATAGGGGCTTAATAAAAGTGAGGATAATTTGAAGGACTAAGAGAATAATATCCTCACATATTTATCTCTAAAAATTTTAACTGATAAATTTTATACTTTCACTAGTCATCCAGGACACATGACAAGAAGAAAAGTGGTTTGGTATTCTAAGATTGGTTTGATGAGTAAGGTGCTTGCTTGGTTAAGAAACTTAGCACTTAAGGCTTTATATTAAAATGAAAGAAAACCCTCATCTTTTGCATCACACATGATCTTATCCTGGTGTTGAACTTCTCTCAAACCAGCATAAATTGGACAGTCAATAGAAGAAATCAAATAGCAAGCCTACCAGCTTAAGAACATTCAAGAAAGAAAATTAAATGATTAAGGTAATGAACCCCATTCTTCTTTATTTCTAGAAATTAAGTTCATCAAAGGAATTTTTTATGGGATAATTAAGTTCTTAAATAAGGAGTTTGAAACGAAAAATTAATCCCTACTATATAAAAAAGAGAATGTGAAGTGACTGTAAAAATCAACAGTGACTTGTTCGATTTTCTCTCATTGTAGCAATTTTTTTTTCAAGTGGGGGAGCAAAAACGACGTCGTTTGTCTTAGTGTATATTTTATTATATAGTGTACCTCTAAATTTACTGCAACACCCAACTTTCCATACCTCCCACCAAGTCTCATAAAGTGAGAAAAAAATCAATTTTATGTAAAAAAATATTAAAAAATAAAAATACTAATAATAATAATAAGATAAAAAAATATTGCTAGAGCTTAAAAAGTTACTTGTAAAAAAAAAATTGCTAACTGAGTAAAAAAAAACTTAAAATTGTAAAAGCTACGTA
>NC_036250.1:12751222-12779446 GCF_002742605.1 Olea europaea var. sylvestris | reverse complement strand
ACTAAAAGATAAACTTACAATTTTCCGGTGGTTGTTATGACGAGGTGTTAGTATTATTTCAAATATGGGATTATTTGAAGTGTTGCCTTCTTAGCCTTCTTCATCAGAGTTGTATGTGACCTCTAGCCCAGAATGATCAAATATAGTTATGTTCAGTGTGGAATTACCATTATATTCGAATACTAGAACATAACCATCCTGTAAATTATGATGGTTAAAAATTTGTTCTCATCCATCAATTAGGTATATTTTTCCATCAACTCTTTCTAGTCTGATGGTGACAATTATGCCATCATATGCAGTTACTTGTTTTGTATCACCGAGTTGTCACCTCCAGTAATTGACAAAAGATGTAGGAAGCATCTATATTATACATATAAAAATAGCAAAAATATAAGCATGATAAAACATATATTAAAATGTGAAAGAAACACTAACCAGACGAATATTGTGATTCAGGGAAGGGTGATGATTCTGAAGAAACGTTGTGAAGCATCCATTTTATCTGATAAAGTGGGAAGTTTGATTGTTTGAGAAAAAGAGGTTTAATTTTAAAAACTATAAACTATAGGGGCTTAATAAAAGTGAGGATAATTTGAAGGACTAAGAGAATAATATCCTCACATATTTATCTCTAAAAATTTTAACTGATAAATTTTATACTTTCACTAGTCATCCAGGACACATGACAAGAAGAAAAGTGGTTTGGTATTCTAAGATTGGTTTGATGAGTAAGGTGCTTGCTTGGTTAAGAAACTTAGCACTTAAGGCTTTATATTAAAATGAAAGAAAACCCTCATCTTTTGCATCACACATGATCTTATCCTGGTGTTGAACTTCTCTCAAACCAGCATAAATTGGACAGTCAATAGAAGAAATCAAATAGCAAGCCTACCAGCTTAAGAACATTCAAGAAAGAAAATTAAATGATTAAGGTAATGAACCCCATTCTTCTTTATTTCTAGAAATTAAGTTCATCAAAGGAATTTTTTATGGGATAATTAAGTTCTTAAATAAGGAGTTTGAAACGAAAAATTAATCCCTACTATATAAAAAAGAGAATGTGAAGTGACTGTAAAAATCAACAGTGACTTGTTCGATTTTCTCTCATTGTAGCAATTTTTTTTTCAAGTGGGGGAGCAAAAACGACGTCGTTTGTCTTAGTGTATATTTTATTATATAGTGTACCTCTAAATTTACTGCAACACCCAACTTTCCATACCTCCCACCAAGTCTCATAAAGTGAGAAAAAAATCAATTTTTAAATTTCTTTTATTTTGTTTTTATTATATATTTTCACATAAATGTTTTTTTCTCTTTTCTCTTTTTATAACTGGAGTTTAATATGTTATTATTTCTTTTTTATTATTATCTATTTTCTTCTTTTTGTTTGTGTATAAATTCATTTATTTTTTTCGGCGACTTATTATTTGCGTATTGTTTTTCAGTGTCCAGATTTTTGATGAATTTGTCGAGGTTTGGAAGTTCCAAACTTTGAAGTTGATGGAATTTGTTTTATATTAATTGCCATTGTTATATGTAATGCATGTGGACGCGAGTAGTAAAGTAGATTAACAGAAGCAAAAGTTAGAAAAAGTTAAAACTTTTATAGATGTGTCAAACTTCCAGTGTGGTCTTTTTTGTAGACCATAAACATTGAGGGTTCATTGTTAATTAGCTGGAAGACGCATCTATCGCCCATTTGTAGTTCTTTTTCGGTAACAAAATTCGCCCAACCTATAGTAAGACATCTTATTACGCTAGTTGGTCATAAATTTGTGGTAATGTCCCAATCGTGATACAAAGAGTCGTGGATCTGAGTGTTGCGTACAAATTTTGGCAGGTGTTGTCGGGCAAAATTCCCGATATATACTACAATAGATAAATAAATTTGAACTCAAAAATTATGTAGAATGGTCAGAATGAGATATATATATTTTTTTACTAAAAGATAAACTTACAATTTTCCGGTGGTTGTTATGACGAGGTGTTAGTATTATTTCAAATATGGGATTATTTGAAGTGTTGCCTTCTTAGCCTTCTTCATCAGAGTTGTATGTGACCTCTAGCCCAGAATGATCAAATATAGTTATGTTCAGTGTGGAATTACCATTATATTCGAATACTAGAACATAACCATCCTGTAAATTATGATGGTTAAAAATTTGTTCTCATCCATCAATTAGGTATATTTTTCCATCAACTCTTTCTAGTCTGATGGTGACAATTATGCCATCATATGCAGTTACTTGTTTTGTATCACCGAGTTGTCACCTCCAGTAATTGACAAAAGATGTAGGAAGCATCTATATTATACATATAAAAATAGCAAAAATATAAGCATGATAAAACATATATTAAAATGTGAAAGAAACACTAACCAGACGAATATTGTGATTCAGGGAAGGGTGATGATTCTGAAGAAACGTTGTGAAGCATCCATTTTATCTGATAAAGTGCAGTGAGAATTTTTGTTAGAAGAATAATACTATTTGTTATGTGGAATATTTGAAGTACGGGTGAGTTGAATGAAAAAAAAAAACCCGATATGCAATTTCTTGGGGTGAAAAATGAAGGTATTTAAGCTAAAAAAAGTGTACTTTGCTTTTTGAATTAGATTTGACAAGAGATTCACGGGTGTTAGAATAGACAAATTTTTACTGAAAATACTATCTTTTTATTATTCCCAAAAAAATTTGAAAAGAAAATAGAAAAAAAAAGAAACAAAAATTGGATGAGTTTCCGTGCACGGAGGTAAAGGTCTCCGTACATGGAGAACTTGTGGCCTCTGACCTGTGGCCTCCGTGTGCACGGAGACTTAGGCCTCTGTGCATGGAGGCCAGTCTCCAAGCATCCGTGGACAGAGTTTTTAGGCTTCTGTGCACACGGAGGCTTGTTTCATTTGTTACAGCAAGAAAACAATAATTCCAACTAATCAATTATCATTTTTTCTGCCAAACAACATAATGTGTGTTGAACTTCTCTCAAACCAGCATAAATTGGACAGTCAATAGAAGAAATCAAATAGCAAGCCTACCAGCTTAAGAACATTCAAGAAAGAAAATTAAATGATTAAGGTAATGAACCCCATTCTTCTTTATTTCTAGAAATTAAGTTCATCAAAGGAATTTTTTATGGGATAATTAAGTTCTTAAATAAGGAGTTTGAAACGAAAAATTAATCCCTACTATATAAAAAAGAGAATGTGAAGTGACTGTAAAAATCAACAGTGACTTGTTCGATTTTCTCTCATTGTAGCAATTTTTTTTTCAAGTGGGGGAGCAAAAACGACGTCGTTTGTCTTAGTGTATATTTTATTATATAGTGTACCTCTAAATTTACTGCAACACCCAACTTTCCATACCTCCCACCAAGTCTCATAAAGTGAGAAAAAAATCAATTTTATGTAAAAAAATATTAAAAAATAAAAATACTAATAATAATAATAAGATAAAAAAATATTGCTAGAGCTTAAAAAGTTACTTGTAAAAAAAAAATTGCTAACTGAGTAAAAAAAAACTTAAAATTGTAAAAGCTACTTATATATTATATAAATAAATTGTTGTGGTTACTTAAATATTAGCTTTAAAAAAACTTCTTCATCAGAGTTGTATGTGACCTCTAGCCCAGAATGATCAAATATAGTTATGTTCAGTGTGGAATTACCATTATATTCGAATACTAGAACATAACCATCCTGTAAATTATGATGGTTAAAAATTTGTTCTCATCCATCAATTAGGTATATTTTTCCATCAACTCTTTCTAGTCTGATGGTGACAATTATGCCATCATATGCAGTTACTTGTTTTGTATCACCGAGTTGTCACCTCCAGTAATTGACAAAAGATGTAGGAAGCATCTATATTATACATATAAAAATAGCAAAAATATAAGCATGATAAAACATATATTAAAATGTGAAAGAAACACTAACCAGACGAATATTGTGATTCAGGGAAGGGTGATGATTCTGAAGAAACGTTGTGAAGCATCCATTTTATCTGATAAAGTGCAGTGAGAATTTTTGTTAGAAGAATAATACTATTTGTTATGTGGAATATTTGAAGTACGGGTGAGTTGAATGAAAAAAAAAAACCCGATATGCAATTTCTTGGGGTGAAAAATGAAGGTATTTAAGCTAAAAAAAGTGTACTTTGCTTTTTGAATTAGATTTGACAAGAGATTCACGGGTGTTAGAATAGACAAATTTTTACTGAAAATACTATCTTTTTATTATTCCCAAAAAAATTTGAAAAGAAAATAGAAAAAAAAAGAAACAAAAATTGGATGAGTTTCCGTGCACGGAGGTAAAGGTCTCCGTACATGGAGAACTTGTGGCCTCTGACCTGTGGCCTCCGTGTGCACGGAGACTTAGGCCTCTGTGCATGGAGGCCAGTCTCCAAGCATCCGTGGACAGAGTTTTTAGGCTTCTGTGCACACGGAGGCTTGTTTCATTTGTTACAGCAAGAAAACAATAATTCCAACTAATCAATTATCATTTTTTCTGCCAAACAACATAATGTAAGGAACAAGGAACCTGATTATCAAATTCATGTATGAACCTCGTCGAGGATTCCCAAATGAAAGTGAAAACATCTATCCCAAATTACTTAATCTCCCCAAAAAAATTTAGATGATTTCTTGCTAACATATACATGTTGTATGACGTCAAAAGAACACATAAACTAACTCTTCCAATTTTTACCGCAAGTGAATGATAATTAGAATTTTCCCTATTATATTTATTTTTCTCATGATTACAAGTTATTCATTAGGCATGCTTTTAACCTAACATTTTGCTAAATAAATAATTGAAGTATGATGCCTATGTACACTTTGATAAATAATTGAAGCATGGTGGCTTTTCTATGCATAGCTGTAGATAGTATATATTCTCCTTGGAGTTAGCATAATAATAATAATAAATTTTTATTTTTATTTTTTTTCCTAACATCGTCGGTATAGTATATTTTATTAATTTTTTTTGTCTGAGGTCATTTAGGTTTTGAGGACTTGCATATCTTGTAGTTGACTTGCTTTCATAGTGATAATGGGTAGATAGACACCTACATTTCCCCAGCTCCAAATTCTTGAACCTGTATTTGATCAAGGCAACACAACTCCAAGCAAATCAAAGATCACACAGATAGTCTCTGAGTTGTTGTTATATGGCCAAATTTGTGATACGAATGTTTATAATTGGTTTAAGAGTAGACATGCTTGCTCAAGAAGATCGTCCACACAAACACAAGATTCTGAGCCAATGGTAAAATATGACAAATTGCATAAAAAGGTTTTAGGTATGATTATTTGTTGATTTTTTTCATTCCTTTTTTTTAAAAATAATTTTAACATAGATATTTGGTATTCTGGAAGTCACTACAAGTTCTTCAACAGAAAGGCAAACTAGGTGTCGTGAGTTTGAAACATGTTTGGATTTTTTTATGTACATTTACTTGTGTTTTTTTTTAGAACTATTTGTGTTATCTTTCATCAATCTTATTTTTATGTTTTTGGGTTCCATTGATAATTGTGTCGAGTTACAAAAGGATGAAAGCATTTGTCTCGAAAAAGAATCTAAAAATGAAACATCAGAAGTTCCTATTATTTTACGTGGTTCTAAAAGAATTGATTCCAAAGGAATAAATCTACTAGATATTCCGGTCAAACCTCATATTCTTCCATCATGTACAATTTGTAAATATTGTAGTGCAAACAAGTTTCATAAAGAAAGTAGGGGCTTTTGTTGTTGTGATGGAAAAGTTAGATTACAGTTAAATAGTGTTCCTTCTGAATTGTTTGAGCTATTTACTTCTACTTCATGTGAGGCAGTTGATTTTAAGAAAGTTGCTCGTAGTTATAACAATCATTTTGCTTTCACTTCTTTTGGTGTTAAATATGATAGAAATTTGTGTAGAAATAATAAATGTATATATACATTCAGAGTTCAGGGACAGGTGTACCATTTTATGAATTCATTATTACCGATTGATGGGAAACCCGCATATTTACAATTATACTTCTATGATACTGATAATGAAGTCACCAATAAATTAAAAAAATTTGACAGGTTATGTGAAACAACTTTGAGAAAGTTGATAGATGTCTTAAAGATGAATCCATATTGTCAATTTTTTTGATCATTAAGTGAAGTTTATAATTTTGGTTCATGTCATATTGTGCTTAGGTGTGATCCAAGTCTTGACCAAAGATTGTATAATATATCATCGTGTGAGCAAGTGGCCGCAGTATGGGTTGATGAAGACTCATCTACAAGACTTCAAAGTCGTGATATATTAATTTATGGACATTCGTATACTGCACATAAAGTAGATTACTATTATGGCTGCTATGATCCACTTCAATATTCATTAATATTTGCCTATGGAGAACCTGGATGGCATAAAGGTATCCAAAAGGTCAATTTGAATACTTCTTCACTAATTCATGAAAATTCGATATAAATTAATAACATTGATTTCAATGAACAACTTTTGGAAATGGAAGATCATGGTAAGTTTTATCGTCTATGAAGTCGTTTTATATGTGACAAAGAGTATGTAATTATATTGTCCTTCTCAAATTTTTTCTTCATATTTGTTTTCAGTTTTGAAGAAAACGAAGAAACGGATGACCGTATCCTGTCGCGAATATTATTGCTACAAACTTCAAGTGAGGCTTTCAGATAAGTCTGTGCTTCTTCATGCAAGCAAACTTCTGTAGCAATATATAGTATAGATGCATGTTAAGATTGAAACTGCGAGATTGGATTATTTTCGTAATAATCAAAAGATTATAAGAGCGGAACTTTACCAAGGAATTATAGATAGTGCACAGAGTGGTGAGAATAGAGACTATAAGATTAGTAAATCAATAGTGTTACCAATAGGGTTTATTGGAGGTCCTAAAAATTTAACTAAAAGATATATGGATGCAATGTTTTTAGTTCAAAGATATGGAAAACTCGATATATTTTTTTACAATGACATGCAATCCAAATTGACCTGAAATTAAACAAGAATTGAGACAATGATGAAATACAAAATAAGCCAGATTTCTTAGCACGAATATTTCGAGCTAAGCTTGAGGAACTAAAAACAAATTTATTAAAGAGGGAAATTCTAGGGCCTGTAGTTCTGTATGTTTATGTGATTGGATTTAAAAAAAGAGGTCCGTCTCATGTTCATTTTCTTCTTATATTTAAACCAAATTTTAAGATTACTAATTCTATGCAAGTTGATGAAATTGTTTCGTGTGAAATATCAGATGAAAAGACAAATCCTTACCTGTGTGCTACTGAGATCAAACATATTATGCATGGTCTTTGTGGACAATTAAATCCTCCAAATGTTTGCATGGAAAACAACCATACTTGTAGAAATAAATATCCAAAAGAATATTATTTACATACTTCGTTAACTAATGATTCATACCCGCTTTACAAATGTCGTAACGATGGTGTTACTGTTAGAGTCAGAGGATACATGTTAGAAAATGGATGGGTTGTACCATATAATTCTTATATTTTAGCTAAATATGATTGTCATATTAATGTAGAAATATGTTCTTTTGTTAAAACTGTCAAATATTTAAATAAATATATATATAAAGGACATGACCGTGTTAATTTTGTTGTGAATAAAGAAACCAATGAATATTATGTTGATAAAATTTCGAATTACCATACTGCTAGATGGATATCTGCGCCAGAAGCTATTTGGAGAATTTTTAGTTTTGATTTATTTGACATATCTCCTTCCGTAATTTCTTTGCAGTTACATGTTGAAAATTTTCAATTGGTTATGTACAATGAAACTGATGATTTATCAGAAGTTATAAAAAAATCCTTTATCCAACGAACAATGTTAACTTTTTCAAATGAATATTTCTGATGAAAAGGCTTGGACTTTAGTTTATGAAGATTTTCGTACATACTTTGTATGTAATATATATTTGCAAGTTTGGAGTCTTAGAAAAAAGTAAAATATTATTGGTAGAATAGTTGCTACTAATCCATTTGAGCGTGAGAGATACTTTTTAAGAGTTTGACTAAATCATATTAAAGGGCTAAAATCTTTGAAGATTTAAAAATAGTTAATGGTGTTGTAGTACCTACCTATCACCAAGCTGCATTCTTACATGATTTAATAAGTGAAAATAATTATTGTGACATGTGTTTGATTGAGACAATTTCTTATCAAATTCTTGTATCACTGCGTCGACTTTTTGCTAATGTGCTGATTTTTTGTGCCCCTACAAATTCTAAAAAATTGTGGATTAAATTTAAAGCTTACATGATAGAAAATTTTTTACATACAAGTCGGACAAAGTATAATGCTGAGATTAGAGCTCTACGGTGCATAAATTCCATCTTAGAAGTTGGTAAAAGTGTAAATGATTTTTGCTTCACAGATTTCGACATTACTATAAATGACGTTGACATATTAGCAAATATGATTTTAGAAGAAAGTGCAAATGTTAATGTTGAATCTGACATGCATTTTACAAAAAAATTAAATAAAGAACAACAATTTGCTTATGATACTATTTTAGATTGTGTTTTGAACGATAGAAATGGAGTTTTTTTTATTGATGGTCTAGGAGGTACTGGTGAAACTTATTTGTACAAAGCATTGCTTACTATAGTACGATCTGGACAACTCATTGCATTAGCAAAAACATCATCTGGAGTAGCTGTTTCCTTATTGCCTAATGGAGGAACTGGTCATTCGCGTTTTAAAATTTTTCTTCAAATAAGTCCTAATATGCGATGTTCGGTAAGTAAACAATCTGCACTTGGCCAGCTTTTAAAAATGACAAAGCTAATTGTATGGGATGAAGCACCAATGGTTAATAAGTATGCTTTTGAAGCTTTGGATAAAATGTTAAAAGATATTACTAAATGTGAATTACCATTTGGTGGAAAGGTCATCGTGTGTGGAGGGAATTTTTGTCAAGTTTTGCCAATGGTACAAAGAGGAACAAAAGCCGATATTATGAAAGCAAGTTTATTATTTTCATATTTGTGGCAGTACTTTACACAACTACCGTTAACTAAAAATATAAGAGCTAGATTGGATCATTCCTTCTGTGAATATTTACTCAAAATTGGAAATGGAATTGAAAAAGAGCATACGCGTCGCAAGATTAAGCTTCCTTCAGATATTGTCATTGATTTTGAAGATGAACTTAAATCATTGAAAAAGTTGATCATTGTGTTTTGTAATTCTCGCACTTATCGTGATAATTTAAATACTATGATGAATAAAATTATTTTAACTCCAAAAATTGAATATGTAGATATGATAAACAATATGTTAGTTAAAGAAATTCCAGGAGATAAATTTACATATTTTAGTTTTGATGAAGTGATTGATAAAACGAAATGATTTATTCATGAAGATTTTTTGAGTAGTTTAACTCTAAATGGTATACCTCCACATGAACTTGTTCTAAAAAAAAAAAAAATTGTCCTGTTATGTTGTTCAGAAATATTAATCATTCGAAAGGTTTGTGCAATGGAACTAGACTTATTTGTTGTGAATTTAAACAAAATGTTATTTTAGTTGAAATTGGATCTGGTGAATATCGTGGAAAACAAGAATTTTTACCTACAATTCCATTTATTCCACTTGAAGGAGATAAGCATTCAATACCCTTTAAAAGAACTCAATTTCCCGTTCGTCCCTATTTTGCTATGACTATTAACAAGGTCCAAGGTCGAACATTAGATTTTGTAGGACTATATCTTCCTCAACCTATGTTTTCACATGGTAAGCTATACGTTGCATTGTTTAGAGCAAAAAGAAGACAAAATATAAACATTTTGATTAAGTCGGCAGATGAAAATAAATCACATACTTGTTGCACAAAAAATGTGGTCTATCTGGAAATTTTGAATTTAATACATACTATTTAACAAGTCTAAAATTGTAAATTGTCCAACAATTAATTTGTCATCTCGTTGTTGCCTAAAGAGGAGATCTTATACATCATGTTTTGATAGAAAAATAGCGGTGAGCGTAGATAAGGTTAGTTATTTTCATATTTTTTTAATTATAATTATATTTTGCTTGCTAATATACTTGATTTTTCTTTTTCGTCATCTTTCTTATTTAATTTATAAATATGAATATTTAACCTATAAATTGATGAGGAAAGAAACCATGCAAAATTGTGATAATATAACGCTTCAATTGTATCCATTGTAATGGCTCATACTAAAACTAAAACACTGTCAATTTGTTTAGGTTTATAGTGATTCACCACAGTTTACTTTTTCTATATATGCACCAACAATATGACAAACTAGAAAAAGAAAAAGAAAAAAAACACAACAAAAACTTATTACATGACATTTTACCAAAGTGTCTTCTCATTACATGACCTAACTAGGGACGATGATGAAGAAAATATTCATTGTTACATATGCCCACTACCATCTTCCATCTATAAATGGACATCCTATAAGGTGAAACTAATTCTATTGGCTGCCCTAGGACAAAGCATTCTATATATTTTAGTACGAACATTCCACTGTTTGGCCTGTAGAACAAACAATTTTATGTTAGGCTGAATTAGTATAAGTGTAAAATTAAATATTATAACAAATAGAGAGCTATTTAAATGTCGCCCATTGCCTATACATGGTAGATAAGGTATAGTCTCCAATTGCATTGCTTTAGTTCTATGTTTCCTTACATCCTTTTTGGTGGAAAACTTGGAATTCAGAATGAATGCATGGATCATACTATGTGTTGCTCTTGCATGTGTCATAACTTGATCTGGTATAAGAATACCATGGCTACAGTCATATATTTGGAATTTCATTCAGGAATATTCACCACAAAAAGATGCCAACAATTGCTAGGAAATGAACATAGAATTAATAGATGCTTGCACGCCATCCATTTACGACCATTTATAGGCAAATCACCATTCGTTTATTCTTCTAACGTAGTGAAGTCTACTCCACCCATAGTGGCTTTCTTTTTCTGTTGTATTCGCCACGTGAAAAGATGAGAACACTCATCTTCAAATTTAAAGTCCATAATTGCGTAGTCTTTAGAAATTTGGGTAGAACCATCCTTAATAAGTCGCTTTAGTAACTTCAACTCGAGCTCAATATTCTAATAGAGTAAATACATATAGATTTAATTTATTGATATTAAGCATAAAATTAAATTAATTGTAATTACTATACTTTATTCACCATGACATTTACATCTTTTGTTACATCCAACAAATTTTTCAACATGTCCCTTCCAATGATATTGCCTATGCCGTCCTCCTAATATGTACTGTATAAAAAAATTTAAATTAATGTTAGATAATATAACTTACTATCCACTAAATAAAAAAAACAGTATTTAAACTAATAGAGTAGATTTAGAGTTATTACCTGATGGATTAAGCAATATCAAATCTCTAATCATACTGTATTTATCCTTTGGATAGTCTTCTAAAGGACAACTTTTCAATGACAAACATTGTATCTGTTTTTCCTTACTTTTTTTCTCTTCTCGACCCTTCAAAACTTTCCGTCTGTTATTGAGATGTTGATGTTTGCCTTGCCAGATCGCTAGGAATTGGAATTGTGTGGATAGGAACATCTTGCTGCATAGAACCAATAATGGCTTCTATATTTGATTCCCAGTTAGATACATTGTTTAACGTATTTTTGTTATGTTCATCTACATAAGATCTCATTGAACTTAAACTAGTATCAACATAAGATTGCATGCTCCCTAAAATATTATCTTATTGCCTTTTTTGCTACTATTGAAATTTCTGTTGGAATACTTTTTGTGGCTACCAAGAATTGTTTCAATATAAGAACGAATACTTGATTGCATGTGCTCTTCTTGCCATTTTTGGTGTTGTTCAAATAATTGGTTTTAGTTGTGAATTATTTATTCCTTCAAGTTATGGTATACACTAGACACACTGATATTACATGTTGCCTATATATTCCCAGCATTTCTTTCATTTGTTTTCGACTTATATAGTTGGAAGCACCAAAAGCAGAAGTAGAACTGGGGCAAACTCCAGGAGAAGCCCTAGTTCTTGAACTACTAGGAATGGTCGTTTCTTGCGCAAAGATTTTTTTGGGATTTGTTGTACTATGTTGCCTAATTCTCCGTTCACAATACCATCTAAGATGCTATGTTGACTATCAGCTAGCATTGTAAGAATTGTATACCATGATATTTCTAACTCTTCTTCTGTGGGATATAACACTGCAGTTACCTCAATCTGTAATCATAATAACATATTGTTGCTAAATTTAGTTTTTAAATAATCAAATGCAAATGTAATTGTGCATTCATAAAAAAGTATGTTATACCTCTTTGGTGGCGAAAAATTGTTTAACCATTTTTTCAATCAATATTGTATTGGGTCTTCACTTATACATTTGAGGACTTTGTGGTGTTTTGTATCTCCAGCATTCAAACTTTTTTCCAATCTCTAGAAAGGCTTCATATATCCAGAACTGCAAGATAATTAAAAATAATTATAATCATTTCTTATACGAATAAGTTATGCATAATATGTATACGAATAAAGGAATAGAAAAAAATTATCTGGAATGCAAGTGGATCTCGTCTTAATGCATATTACAATCCGTTTGTTGATTTTGTTCTACTCTTTGCAATCTTTTCATTTGTGATTCTTGTAATGAATTTAACAAAATAAAATATATTTTTTGACCCCATGGATAAGCAAGAAACTCATCGAGATGCTCGACTATACCAAGAGTCTTATAATCAATAATTCTGCCAATTGGTTTCAAAACACACTCCACAAACATAACCAACCCCAGCTTAAATTTATATGTGTCATTTTCGTATGAATGGAACGCTTGGTACAACATTCTCATAGTAATTCTTCTCGTACCATTGAATTAATGATTTATAACACGATAGTTATTATGATTAATCTCCATAGACGATAGTAATCCAGTGATGAGACAATATTCTTGCATGCCAAACTTGGCAATAGGATCACCTAACCATACCCAGACTTCGTTATTTTTACCACAATGTAAAAGCTTCATTACAAATTCATGTATCAACCTACTACTAAATTGTTCCTCTTCTGTCTATAAATAACTCCCGTAAAAGATCCATAGAAATTACTACACATAACAAAAGCTTGTTGATTTGCACCTATAAATTCAATAAAATCTTTGAGATATTCCCAATTTGGATATTGACAGATAGTGGCAGAAAATCAATGATTTGTAGGCACAATATATTCTAGAGTCATCTGCATAGACAAATTCAATAAAAAAAGTAGACAAATTTATATTTATGAGAATTTCATAAATTCTAACTCTAGATTTACATCTCATAATGGCAACAATTCAAGAATTAATATCTATGTTTTCAGATGATTATGACAAAAGAATACTATAATTTCAAGACTTTACACTTAAAGTATACTATATTTCAGGTCATGAAGATGAATAGAATGGGGACTAGACTGCTTATAAGTGAATAACTAAGGCTACAATTTTCCCTTCATGTTGTATCTTCCTTTTTTCTGCCTCTTGGAACAATTGTCTTATTAAATAGATTTTTTTTGGGAAAGGTTATAGCTTTTAGTTTCCTTTGCTTATAAATATTATTAGTTGTGGCTGCAGTAAATCCTACTTTTGAACATATTTTAGTATAAGATCTAAATTATTTTTAAGAAGAAAATGTCTTTCAATTAAAAATCTATTTACCAGAATGACATTGCACTTTTTCATGCCTTTATTACTTTGCATTTACATGAAGCACAAATTACTACATTTTGATGTTAAAGTAGAGGTGGAATAGACTCCATGGACATCAACACACATGCACACGCAAAAAAAGAGCACGAAGACCTCTCTCCATGCCGGAGGGCCAGCCTCTCCATGCACGGAGCCTTTTTTCCTCCGTACAAGACTCTATGCACAGAGTTTTCTCCATTTCAACAATAAATTTTACCTTTTATACAACTAAATGTTTGCACACCTTGGACATTTTTCTCTCAGCTTTGAACACCTTTCTCTTGCAAATGTGAGAATGTTAAAATTTTAGTATGATTGGGATAAAATATGAGAATCTTCAGATGTGAGAACCAATTTATGTCTCGTGACTTTTAGTAGTTGAGGTAATAAGTAGATATAATAATTCTAGAAATATTATTTTGTTGTTATGTGAGTTAGTTAGAATAATAATTGTAGGAGATAAATTTTCTTTTGACTTTTTTTATTTTTTAATTTCATACACATAATCAACATATGCATTCACATTTATATTCAAACTAATAATTAATTTCATCAAATTTTTTTTACATTACCACAAAGTAATATAAATACCTTTTCTAAAAACTCTTTCATCATAAATTAGCCATTATTGTACTTGTATTGAAACTAAAACTTTATCATCCCATATCTATTTACAGAAGTTATTACTCAATAAAGAATGAGCACGATGAAATTTTACAGATATTTTTCTTCTTTACTCCAGACTATAACGTAGCTTTATTAGTTTTATATAGTACAAAAAAATAGATGTAATATTAGTTTATATGTTTTACTCTGATAATTAATTCAATTCATCTTAGTACTGCAAATTTACAAATAATCCCCATACCTTATACCATAGCGAGGTATGGCTATAGATTAGATTTTACAATGTATTATTGTTACATATAATATAAAAAAATATAAATGATATAACTGTAGATGTCTATATATATCTTCTTCTTCTGTTTTTCGATTGGTTATCTCAAAAAAAAAACATTTTCTCTCAAAGGTCACTCTATGTCTTCATCATGTTTTCTAATCTATACAAACATTGTCACGAGCACAATGGAAGAAAAGTATCAACTTATACTAGAAATTCTATCTAACAATTAAAAGTGGAAAGCTAAAGTAATTTTTGTAGAGAAATAATCACCAAAACCTTCAAGACAAGGCAATGGAAGGTACCAACACATGATGCTAATGGATACTGAGGTAAGTTATGCATTTATTTGGTGTTAGATGCGGACTTTTCTTTTTCTATTTGAAAATATGTTCTCTCTTTATTATATATAATATACATTCTTACACTAATGAATTTTTATCTTTTCATCTGTTAGTGTAACACTATCCAAGCAAGTCTATATGATTCGAAATCACTGCATTTGAAAATGAACTTATTCTTGGAAAAATCTATGCAATCTCGAAAGCTTATGTTAAAAATAACACTGGAAAGTACAAATATTCATCAGGAGCTATACAACGGACGATTTCTAGAGAAACTCATGTTCAAGAGTTGAATGACGATAACCTCGAACTTGTTTTCTCAACCTATCATCTGACTTCTTTCGATGAAGTTGAGCAGTTCATGGATACAAACACTGATATAAGTAAGAAATGGCATCTTTATTCTTGAAATAAATAATACTATTATATTAATTTAATCAAATAATTAGAATTACAAGCAAAATAAAAAAAAATTAATTATTTTTCATTTTACAGACATCTTGGCAATTGTAATTGATATGATGCCTAAACGATTGATTCAGTTAAAGGACGAAAACCAAACTTGGGTACAGGATGTAATACTTCTGGACAAAAAATTCAAAAAATGATGTTGACATTGTGGGATTCGTTTGTTGACAGAGAATGCAAATTGATGATAGACAATAGACAAAAAAGCAGTAATCTTTGCAGCAAACCTAAAGTCACCTCTTTTTTTTGGTACGTTTCTATTATTTTCCTTATTTAAACTCTTCTTCTTGAAAATGCATTTAATAATTTAGATCACTGTGTTGTATAGGTTTAAAACTCTCCACAAAAGTTTGTAGTACCTTCTTCATGAATACTCGTTTCCTTGCAGTAAAAAAGTTGGTTGAATAGTATGCATGTATATTCTTATGCTTACAATTATTCTGGTTTTATTCGGCTTATTTACTCTTTCACTCTTTCAGGAAAGATACAAATTCAGACAAAATCGATGAGTTCATTTAAAAAAAATACACTCAAAAATCTCCCACAAAATTGTCTCCTCTACTGCGCAGCAAATTTACCTTAACACAAAATCTACATGGTTGACTTTTACCGGTATTTATATATTCCTATACACAATAGTACATATCCAACGTTTTATGGTTTTTGTTTATCTTTCTTTATAACTTTTATAACTTTTCTTTTTTTCAGAGAAAATTTTATTGGGTGAATGGCACAGTAAAAAGGGAAAAAATAGATCACAAATGTTGGTACATGGCTTGCAACAATTGCTATCGGCAATCAAGAGCTGATTTTGTTGAAATATATGTTTGTATCTTTTGCAAAAGTTCCAATTCTAAAGCTATTCCTCGGTAAAATATATTTTTCCACACATTTCTAATAATATATATATATTATTCTCAAATAAATAATTACTCTCTTTAATCTCAAAGCAAGAGCATATGTGCAACTATTAGATGTCACGGGCTGTATAAATGCAAGTGCAATTGGTGAACCTATAGAGAAACTTATATTCACAGATGCACAAACTTTTATGGAAGAAACAAGCTTTGTAATAATTTACAGTCTCCTCCAATCTCTATATTTGGTGGATTTCTTCATAACATACATATTTTTTTTATACAGGGTTCGGAAGCATACTTTGGAGATGTAATTCGAAATATGCAAAACGTTAAAAGAGCATTCTATCTCAAAGCGACTCAGGCAGAACCTAATTCATCCAATTACAAATTTGACATCATCTCTGTGGAACCTTTAATTGTAGAAGAACAATAAGAATGCCACCAAAAGAATGTTGATTCTAAAAAAAGTCTAGAAAATTTTGACATAGATACCGATGAAAATTGGTCCCCTCTAGCAAAGAGAAATCTTTTCAAATCAGCCATTGAAAAACCAATTTTAGAGCAAACTGTGCAATCGAAAAGTCCCAATTCAAATTCATTTACTTCAAACAAAATGAAAGAAAAAATTCAGCTTTACTATCTTTTGAAATAGCTCAAATACTAAGTCCAGTTCATTTTGGAAGATATTATATATATTTTTGATGTGGCTTGTACTTATTTTGTATCTTTCAATGAAATTAGTTTTTGTTCAATTTACATCTCAATTATAAAAACAACAATTTCTCATTTTCAAAAACTTAAAATACTTTTTTTTTTTAAATTCTACACATACGCTAATAATAACATAATCTATACAACACTCGTGCAATGTACGAAGCAGAGACTAGTTATAAGAAAAACTTTTGGAGTAAAATGGGAAAGCAAAGAAAACTCCATTAATGGAGATTCTAATGCTCTTAGGTGATACAAGTGCTAGACCAGGGCACCTATACTTGTATTCTTATAGTTATGGTATATAAGAGATACTCGTGCTCTTTGGGTATTAAGTAAAAGTTGGATTGGAAGGCATCCATGCCAATAGAAAATTATTTAAGAACGAAAAACTGAAATCAGATTCTGAAATTATTAATTTGTATAATTTGACTGGATGAGTTTGAGAGTCTGTTCCTCTTCTAATCAGTGAGTAAAATATGTAGCTAGATTTATTTACCTTGTGTGATTACTTATGTGAAGCTATGCCGAATGAAATGATGTGACTAATTTTATTCCCATGCAACCATTCATCTCATATATGATCAATGCAACTCAGAATGATTTATGAGCATGGAATAACATGATATACTTCAATATTAATTGATATTCACATGGTGCAAAAATCATAAATAGTATACTAATGTGGGTCATATGGGCCGCTGCAAGAGGACTCTCGTTGGATCATCGGGTGGTTCAATGAGTGCTCGACCCTTGTGTGAAGTATTTGGCGATAGAATGCCTTGATGGTGATCAATTGTACAAATGACCAGCATTCCTAGACAAATATCAGACATGGCTAGTTATGAATTTATTATGTCAAGGAGGGCACATCTATGAGAAAGAGTTTTGTAGCCATACTAATGTTTAATTAAAGTGAGCTCGAGTGTATAGATTTTTGATTTCACGCGGACCCAAAAAGACTAAGGTAAATATTTAAAGAAACAAACATAGCATGGCATGTGTCAAGTGCATTCCAACATCATATTTTACCCATTGAGTTTTTATACTCATTTCCCTTTTCCCCTACTAATTTTCGGTATCAATGACACATAATTACATAGAGGATAGAGAGGATCATTAGGTCATTACTCGCGATTGTAAAGAGTTCCATTTGACATCAGTACTCGACATATGGGCATATTATCTAGGAGAGGTAGACACATATATTCAAATAGTTACTGTTGCTATTATGGTTCAATAGCACTGTAACTAACAATATGTTAACAAGGGAGATTCACATCACATAATCTAAAAAAATGGAAGCCATTTTTGTGCATACGCTGGAAAGAACATAAGGGGAGGGGGAAAAGAACGTTGTTTATTTTGTTACTTTTAAGTTGACAACTTATTGTTCTACTACATGTTCCCTTTAATTTTGGATGAAAATGTATGGTTGTTTAAAGTACAAGTTAGTATCTGGAGGTGGCTTCAGCTATGTAATGTACTCTATGGAAAATAGTGTAAAGTCTACATATATATATATATGTATGTATATACATACATATATATGTATATCTATGTATATATATATGTATATATATGTATATATATGTATGTATATATATGTATATATATATATATATGTATGTAGTCATTACATTTTATCATAACATCCATCATATTGCAATTCGTCAGTCTATAAGATCTACGTAATCACAACAATTTCATGTTTGAGTTAATTTTAAATTTTACTATCTTCCAATGACACAATAGTCGAGCCACTTTGAATGCAAAATGCTTTTGACAATGTTCCATATTCCTTCCTTTTCCAAATATCATATGAGAGCTACTTGGCATCTGGCCGATCCTATATCTAGTGTCGATTGGTATTTCAAAAAGAAGGATAACGTTGAATGTTGGGATTTAATTTGCCATATGGGCCTACATATGTAATTATTGGCTAATTACAAAAATACGTCTAAAACTAAGGGTGTTTTGAAAAATCATATTAAAAGTATTTTAGAAGTAAAAGATATTGCGTAAAATTAAGTGTCACATTTAATAAATTTCACTTTTTTATAAAGAAAAAGTGACACAATATCACTTTTTCTAAAGTTAAGTGACACTTTTTTTTTTTTTTTTTATATTTTTATCACTTAAAAAACAGAAATTTCAAGAAAGTGGTAGAAAAAAGTGCCAAACACTCAAAAAATTGGCAGAAATTCAAAAATTAACAAATTCAAAAAAGTGCCAAATAATTGGAATCAGTTCAATAAAGTGACAAAAAAAAGTAGCGTTCTTTCTCTTTCCGTGTTCACCGTCAAGCATCTTTAAACTAGTTCGTAGGCAAAATACCGATCAAAACGTCAAGCATTTTTAAATCAATTCATCACCACTGTTATCTACCATTTTAATTAACCCATTAATCATATAAAAAAAATTATGAAGTAAAAGTATTGCTTAAAGTTAAGTATCACTTCTTTATTAAAAAATGACATACAACATTACATTTACTAAAAAGTAATGTTTGCAGCTCAAAAAGTGAGAAAAACTTTTAAATAGGAATCATTGTAAAGAAAATAGCTAATTTGTCATTCGTCCCTCTCGATGTATTTGTCGTCACTTGGACAGTAAAAAATGAAATAATAGTTCTTCCAAATTTTGATCAATGAAAAAAAAACAATAATGAAAATTGAAAAAATGTTGTGGGTTTTGAAATTATTATGCTTCATTAAATTGTATCATATTACAACATTTTATTTTAAAAGTACCGCTGAGCATTCCCTGGGTAAAAAAAAAGGCATGGTTTGGGCGTTTTTCGCGTTTTGAGTTTTTTAACTGAAAACACTCAAAATAGAAAAAAATTGTTTTGAGTTTTGAGTTATAAATTTTTCTTTATTTTTGGAAATGCATTTTCGAAAATGACAGACCAAACACATTTTGGGCATTTTCAAAAACTAAAAATAGAAAACGACAAACCAAACAATCTCTAAGGTTCTGAGGTTTGAACATAATTAATATAAGAGTTAGGATTTTAATTAGTTTTAGGGGGTACTATCTAATTGGTTAATTTTTCAGGATACCTAGCCTAATCTCTTCTGTAATTAATAGTGTATAAAGGCTATCTTAAAGTTAAGCCTATTTAAAGTTATCTAATAAAGAATTTTAAGATATGGGCTTTGGACATCTAATAAAGCATGTGCCTAAATATGTGAAGAGATTGATTTCATTAGGGTTGTGTTTCATGATGGACAAAATACATATGGAAACTATATATAGGGTTATATCCCCCAAGTTATATGTGATTCTTATTTTATTTGTCATCCTATCAACACAAGAATATCAAAAGAAAACATATTGGAAAGAAAGATTCAAAAACCCAAAATCAAGATCAATAACCAAGAAGATGGTCTTGAAACAATCAAGACTATGGAGCAAGAAGCCGAAGTCAAGAACAACAATTCAAGAATCAAAAGAGAATATTCAAGATTAAAGATTAAGAAGCAAATATGAAGAGATTGCAATTGAAACCCTCAGTAATAAAGAATCATTCCTAATGAATTACTGTATGTTCCGCATTTAATAATTTATCTTGGTGATTTTCTTGGCAATAAGTATTTAAGTTTTCAAGTCTTGAGATTTAAATTTCTAACAAGTGGTATTAGAGTCAATTCTATGTTAAATCATTGTTATTCAAAAAAGAATTTTAAGTTCAAAATTCATACTTCGGATTTATAAATTTTGGGATGTGAATTTTAGCCTTAAATTTCAAAAATTTGGATTTTTTTGAAAATGTTTTGGAACTACAGCATTGTTGCTGTCCTGCCTGAGCGCTGCAACTCCTAGTTTTGGAGTTATCTTATTTGGAAACAAAAAGAAAAAAAATAAAAATAAAGGCAATAAAATTCAAATCTTGATCCTAAAGTTTTTTTTTGGATTACTAATTTCTAAAATAGATTAATTGAAACAACACATTACCAAAATAATTAATTTGTTTGGAGTATTAGAAAGGTTGTGTGTATGTAATTCATGCGGATATTTATCAGCTCAAAGGAAGGTAAAATATTTAGCCGAATTACATACATTCCTGTGGTAACAAATGTGTGACAACTATAAAGTTCCTTTATGTGAATAATAAGTTGGTCCAAAGATAAATTTATTGTTTGACATAGATTATCTTCAATAGTTGATTGCTACACCAAGAGTACCATTTACAGGTTGATATTTATGTCCAATAACTAAATATCAATGTTGTGCTCCATCTCTTGTGATGGGGCCCACCATTATTGGAATTTTTCGATTGTTTAATGAGGATTCCAATGTGAACATGTTAATTAGGTTTTAAGTTCTCTATTCAAATAATGCATTTACTTTCACAATATATGCCAACATCAAGTCAATTTCTGTGATTGAACCACATTTTAAGGATCGGAAGAGAACGTTCACATCGGTCCTTGTTGCACGGATCTAGACTTTGCTTTAAGGACTGAACAACCCAGTACACTTGTGGATAAAAGTTCCACCGATGAAAAATGAGATTTTGATAAGTGGGATCGTTTAAATTGCATAAGTCTTATAATCATGAAGCGTGAGATTTCAGTAACATTCAAGGGACACTTTGTTCGATAAAGTAATTACTACCAAGGAATTTCTTAAAAAAATTGAACAACACTTTGGAAAAAGTGATAAGACCAAAATTAGTACGTTTATGGTGAACTAAGTTTCACTAAAGTATAAATCTAAAGGAAACATACGGGAATACATCATGGATATCTCTCATCTTGCTTTAAAACTAAAGTCATTAAAGCTTGAGCTGTTTGATGATTTGCTCATGTATTTGGTTTTAATTTTTCTTCATGCACAATCAGCTAATTTAAGATCAGCTACAACCATCAAAAAAAAAATGAACTCTTAATTAGCTCATTCCATATTTTGTGTAAGAAGAAGAAAGGTTAAAGCAAGAGATAACTGAAAGTACTCACTTAGCAAGTATCTCTAAGGACAAGTTAAAGGATAAAAAAGTTGCATCTGGTTTAGTTCAAAAGAGAAAGTAAAAGCCTAAAAATGATTAATCATCTGGCTGTTATTTTTTAGGAAATCTTGGACATATCAAGAAAGACTATACTAAATATCATGCCTAGCGTGTAAAGAAAAGTACACGTATCACTTTGGCGTGTTTTGAGATTAATTTAGTATCAATACCAAAATATACCTGTTGGATAAATTTAAGCCCCAATCCTCAAATAAGCGTGTCTATACGAGATTGCCTAAACAACCTAAAGTACATTGATGCTGAAAGATTCATCTATGTCAAGGATGGCAAATTAGTTCAAGCTGAGGCTATAAGGACTTTTAGGTTATCATTTAAGACTAGTTGACGTTTGAATTGAAAAGAGACATTTGTCGTATTGTCTTTTAGATGGAATTTAATTTCTATTTCTATATTGGACAAATTCGATTACTGTTGTTCAATTGGAAATAGTCAGTTTTGTCTTTTTCTTAATTCAAATGTTGTGGTTACCAATTCTTTATTTGGTTATGATAACCTATATTTACTTAATTAGGTCACCTTTTATAATAAAACATTGCATGTGAATTCATGCAGTATTAAACATAAATTAACTAATGAGAATTTTGCTTCATTATAGCACAAATGTTTAGGTCACATATTTCAAAAGAGAATGAAAAAGCTTGTGTCAGAAGGAATTTTTGATCCCCTTGGTTATTTAGACTTAAGTGTTTGTGATTATTACATTAAGAGGAAATAAACAAAGATAAGGAGATTAGATGCCAAGGGAACTTCGGATGTCTTAGAATTAATTCATATGTGGGTCATTCCATTCGACTTCTTAGAATGGTCAATAGTCATTTATTACGTTCATAAACGATTTTTCTCATTATGGCAATCTAAGGAATTCAAATCATTGGACAAGTTCAAGACTTATAAAACTGATGTCGAAAATCAACTCAATAAAAAGATTAAACAAGTCAGATCTGACCATAGTGGTAAATGCTATGATAGATATGATGGATCAGGAGAATAACGTCTAGGTCTTTTGCTATATTTCTAGAGGACCAGAAATTTTTTAGGTTGAAACACTAAAGACTGCAGCTTAAATTCTTAGTAAAGTTTCAAGCAAAGCAACTGTCAAAATCCCTTATGGGCTTTGAACAATCAAGAAGCCTATTTTAAAACACTCACATATTTGTGGTTGTCCAGATAAGGCAAGGACTTATAGGCCAAGAAAGGAAATTGAACTTTGAAACTATCAATTGCTATTTTATTAGTTATTTTGAGAGGTCAATGGCCACTATCAATCAAATTTCAAAAGGAGAAATGTTCTATTTTTTGAGGATGTAGAGTTTGCAGTGGGAGATAAAGTTTAAAGGTTAAAAATTTTATCTTTAAGGAAGAACATATATACACACACACACACACACACAAAAATTCTATTGCAATTGATAATGATGAGGACCGGGGATAAATTCTTTTACAAGAATTAATTTCGGATCAAGACAACATTACAAAGCCACCTATACACAATGAAGAGATTGTTTCAGAAAAACAAATTTAATGGCCTCAAGAACAAATGTCATTAAGTAAATCTATTAGAGAGAAGGAAAAAAGGCAAATTCGGATGGTTGTATAGTCTATTTCCAAAAACATGTGGATGACATTGGGTTAATGGAAGAAAATCTAATCAATCAAATTCCATCAAGCGATACAAATGAATAATTTTCGAGAGTGGATTGATGCCATAAATAAATAAATAAATAAATAAAGTGTATAGATGACAATGATGTTTGAAAACTCATTCTATTGCTGGAAAGTGCGAAGTCCATTGGTTGTCAATGGATATTTAAAATCAAGAGAAACTCGAAGGACAATGTGTAGAGATATAAAGCTCATCTTGTTGCAAAGTACTTTTCTTAAAGAGAAGACATTGATTACAAGGAGACTTTCTCTCCGATTATAATGAAAGACTCTTTTAGAACTATTATGCCATTTAAGACACATTTTGATCTTGAATTACACCAAATGGTTTGTAAATAAAAGAAATCCATTTACGAGCTTAAGTAGGCTTTCAGTCAATGATATCACAAATTTCATCAAATAATTATCTTATTTGGTTTAGAGATAAATGCTGTTGATGGTTGTGTATATCAAATTCAATAGGAGTAAACATATTTTCCTGTACTATATGTTGATGACATAATACTTACCTACAATGATATAGGCTTATTGCATGAAATCAAGAGATTTTTATCAAAGAATTTTGAGATAAAAGATCTTGATGATGCTTCTTTGTGTTAAAGATACAGTTACACAGAGATCATTCTCGAGATAATTTAGGATTATTATAAAAGAATTATATCAATAAGGTTTTCAAGAATTTTGAGGAACAGGAATGTAAATTAGGTAATTCTCCTATTGATAAGGGAGACAAGTCTCAATCAATGCCTTAAGAATAAACTTAAAGAAAATGAAATACTAAAAATTCTCGATGCTTCAATAGTTGGGAATTTAATGTATGCTTAGATTTACATACATCCGAATATAGCATTCATTGTTGGAATGCTAGACAGATTTTTAAGTAACTCTGAGATGAATATTGGGAAAGTAGCCAATGGATTATTCGATATCTATAAAGAACTATGGATTACATGATTACATACAGAAAATCAGACCAATTGAAGATCATTGGATATTTTGATTCTGATTATAGAATACAACTATAAAATTTTGTCATGGGTTGTGCATTCGGGATGGAATTTAAAGGCCACTTCAATTATTTTATGACAATAATTCATCAGTCTTGTATTCAAAAGGGAGCTCGAAGATGCCAAAGTTTATATAGATCAAGTTCCTAATTGTTAAGGAAAAATTCAGAGTGATCTATAGAGCGTATTAGGACAAACTCCATGATTTCGTATCCCCTTACTAAAGGACTACTCTCCAGGGTCTTTTATAAATATATGGCTCACATGGGTGTTGTATCTTTTGATGATATGTCAATTTAACGAGAGTTTGCATTTGGATGTTGTCTGTTTTAGACACATATTTTTATTCATGGATATTTGAGTTATTTAAGAAATAAATTATTTAGTTCAGCTTTACTCTAATTAAAATTTATGGTTTCATCTCATTAAAAGAATAAGGTATGATCGGTTGGAAAAAAGTATGTCTAGATCACATTAGGTGTAATTTTTATGCTACACATCCATACTTGATCTATATCATTTGATTGTGTTGATATACGTAACTATTGATAGGTTTAGTTATGATACTTGTATTGAAGACCACTTTGATCCTATATTGACGTAATTAATGGACGAGATTATTCAGAAATACTTTTTGTTATGATAGCAAAATTTTGATATTATAAGGTTATACACATTTACAAGGTAATATAAAAGAGATTGTTGAGATTTAATTGTCATGTAGTCGTACATATATAATTAATTGTGTATAAAGGCTATCTTAAATTTAAGTCTACATAAATTGATCTAATAAAAAATTTAAGTTATGACTTTTGGCATTTAAATAAAGTCTGTGCCTAAATATGTATAGAGATCGAATTCATTAAGGTTGTATTTCATGATTAGCAAAATACTTATGGAAAATATATATAGGATTATGGTCCTCAATTCATATGTGATTCTCATTTTATGTGTCATCCAATCAACACACGAATATCAAAAGATAATATATTGAAGAGAAAGATCCAAAAATTCATAATCAGGATCAATAATCAAGAAGAGTGTATTGAAGCATGGGGCAAGAAACCAAAGTCAAGAACTAGAATTCAAGAATCAAAAGAGGTAATATTTAAGAATAAAGATTAAGAAGCCAAACATGAAGAGGTTGCGGTTGATCTTTGAGATTCAAAATTAAAATTCAATAATAAAGAATCATTCCCAATGAATTAAGATATGTTTCACATTTAATAATTATCTTGGTGATTTGACTGGATGATCTTGGCAATAAAGTATTTGGATTTTCAAGTTCTTGAGATTTAAAGTTCTATAAAATTCTAACATTGAAGACTTGTTGCATTCAAAATGATCCCAGCTCTTGTCATGAGTTGTGAAAATATATAATACCCTACTTCTCAGGGGAGTTTGAATTCTCACTGCCTCCTTAAAATAGAAATCTCCTATACCACTGGACAATGGGCGGCAATTTAAATAACAAAAAGAAGTGAGAAATCCCTTTTTTGACTCTGACTCTCTCCCTTCAATCCTGATTGTTTTCATCCATCAATATCACTATAGTATGGGCATTGGTTGTCTTCAAATTTTCCACACAAACATATTAAGAAACTTCAGCTTCATATGGATGTGATCGAAGTGATTGGATGACGGTATTTTTTCATTAAATTATGTAAAAGTTGAAATTGAAGATTCATTTGTCAAGAAAAAGTAAATAGAGATGTGAGTACTTATTTACATAGACATGTGTACTTAAAACACTATTATATAGGCGCAAGCCCTCAACTGGTGCTAAAACACGCGACTTATATCTATATAGTAATATTTGTGATAATGAATTCTATACATTTGAGAATTATTAAGAAACTGCTATTTTTATCTATTGAATTCATCAATCGCATCCAAAAGGGAAAGATTTCGGATATTAATTTTTGTCAAGTTGTATTATTCATAGTCAGTAACTATAGTAGTCATCATATATAAAATCTTAGGTGTTATAGCATTATTAAAAGTTATTCCTTTTTATATTATTGAAATTATGTCACATGAGATACCAAGTAGAATGACTATTGCAATCCCTAACTATGAATAACATTATTCTACCTATCCCATAATAAAATAAAATAAAAAAGACTTATGGCTTATCTATAACAATTTATTCCATAAAAGTCATGTATCCCATAAAATGTGTGGTAAAAATTAATTATTAATTTTGACTTAAATCTTAATCAATTTGTTTATTTGAACCAAACGTGAAATTTCTATTGTCTTTTTCTTCCATAAATTAAACACTTACAATTTTCTATCAAATTAAGCATTTTTCCAAAACAATTAAACAAAGTAAATCTTATTATTTAAATTGGTTTTTTAACTGTCACTTTCTTTATCAAATTTTAACCTCACTATTGTCTTATGAATTCCATAAGATATTTAATGTAATTTAAAAAAATAATCTTATGCTTTTAAATAATTTTGATGAAGTGCCATATATAGTATATAATACTTTGTAACGAAATAATTAATATAGAAAATAATGTGGGTTGAATGATTTGACTAACAAATAATTTGATTACTTCTCAATACTTATGAAAGGTAACTACATAAATTGTGTAATTGAGAAAATATCAATGTGGTCAATTGGTGAACAATAAAATTCAACCATCCATATCATATATTCACATAGAAAACGATGATAGAGGACTACAAAATAAAATAATGCCTAAAATTCGTCATTCTATCATAATTTTGTCGTTGGAGACGAGCGATGAATGGCTTGATACTTGTAAATTGGGTTATAGGTTCTTCCCTCAAATTTTGCGAAGCTATTTTGTAGTGTAAAGATTCTATTTAATAATTTTGTACATGTGGTTTGAACTTTCTTTTCCATATCTTCTTAAATTCGTTAAAGAAAAGCGAATCACATTATTCACCATAGTCATGTTTTAGTGTGAATTATTACACTATATTTATTGTTATTTTCCTTGTATACGTTTATTCTCCTCCATGTATAGTTTATACTCATTCCATATATAGATTTATTCTACAGCTACAAATGTGTACCATATTCAATGTAAAATATGAAGAGAAAGTAATCAATATAGTTGTTCTTTCTAATTCATCTTCGTCATTGTATTATGGTATCAAAATAGTAAGATCAAAACTTCCACCAACGCCCGTCCTCCAACAAAATTCTTGCCAACAGCACCCTTTTTTTTTTTTTTTAGCAACAAATTTTTTTCCTTCCAGCAGCATAATTCTCTCATTCCTTCAAATGACCACTACCCGAACCCCTTCTCAATTGATCAATGACCTCACTTCTCCATACTTCTTAACACCTGCTAATAATCCCGAAGTTGTCTTAATGTTCGACCTCCACACCGGCAACAACTATGCAGCCCGGAAATGTTCAATGCTTATGGCCCTTAATGCCAAAAATAAGCTCTCCTTTGTCAATAACTCTCTAGAAAAACCATCAGATCCTTC
>NC_036250.1:12702840-12748672 GCF_002742605.1 Olea europaea var. sylvestris | reverse complement strand
ACCTCTCAACAAGAAGCTTGTATTTTTACTAAGCCCTTGGGACTTGAATATTTTGTTTCTTCCGATCCAAGTTGGGTGTTATGGACATCTATGCTTCAACTTGAGGGGGAATATTACACAATATACTTATTATTATTTCCTTGTATCCATTTATTCTCCTCCATATATAGTTTATACTCATTCCATGTATAGATTTATTCAATAACTACAAATATGTACCATATTCATTGTAAAATATGAAGATAAAGTAATCAATATAGCTGTTCTTTCTAATTCATCTTCCTCCTTGTATTATAAATAAAGGGAAAAATGAATTTAAAAAACTTGATATTATAACTTGTTTGATAAAGATTTCTAGTGAAAATTCATTTTTTTGAGTACATATAATTAAAAAATGAATGAAAATTATGAATTCAATGAACCATGTGTTTTAAAATGATTTTAGAAAAATCTATGACAAACAAGCTTTAATACTATTAGATGCTTTTGAAGATGAATCTAAATCATGTAAGAATGGCCAAGCCCTAATAAGAGATGGATGTAGGAAAGGGCATTTTTACCTGGCATCATTCGACCAGAACCAGAACATGGCTAAACTAGACAATTCTATTTGTTGGATCCTAGAATCGAGAATTGAACGACTCTGGTCAATTCTAGATTCTAGCTATATAACGCAATTTTGATTCAGTTCTAATATTATTTTTCTATAAAAACTTGTAGTCTATTTAATTCATATGTATTCAATATAATTTAGAGTTTTATGGTTTATAATGTAAAGCGTGAAATACTAAAATAAGAACATTTATGCAACAATTTTAATTGGAAATTGTATTTTTGAAACAAAAATCAAACTAGAACAAATGGTTCCACGGAAAAATAAGGACTGAATCGTTTTTGGTTCAGTAAAAATACTTTTTACTTTTAGAAGCAATCGTTCTATTTTGACAATTATCATTGAGAATTATTTCAATTCAATTCTTAAGATACCCAAATTGACCCCGATGTCCAGCCTCATATGAGATACCTATCATGACAATAGGAAAATACTATTTGTACAAATTTTTTTAATAAATGGGATTACAGGTGCTGAACTAGCAAGATTTCCAATTTAGCTTTGTTTGAAAAAAAAGTGTGAAGCGCTTACAAAAAAATTATTCCTCAAATATTTGTAAAAGTGTTGTAAATGGTAAGTTTATTAGGGTTTGTTAGTGAATGATAATTTTACTCCTACAACCCTAGAAATTATTACCATTTTATCATTGATTCTTACCTATAAATATATGGCTCTTGTTATTAATAAAATAGATACAAGTCCATTGACTTCTCTCCGTTCTCTTCACTTTTTTTTTTCACAACACATTATCAGCACGAAAAATATAATTCTTCAAAGTTTTGGGAAGGTAGTAATTTTTTTCCATCACGTGTATCAAAATTAATTTGGTAACATGTGAATTTTTTATATATATACATACACATCAATTCACGCTAATCTTTTTCTACATGTTCCAATCATATTAAACTTCAAGTTGTGAAAATAATATATATTGTTTACCTTTTCAATTCCTGGCCCTTCAAATCTTTTTCAATACTCTCTATACATATTCTTTTTTTCAAGATTCAAAGTGTTTTTGTCAATAGTCAATGATTGGAATGGTACAATAATTATTTTATGTGCCCAGAATTGTTGAAATGGTAATTATAATTATGTGCCCATAGTTATCCTTTATTTGATTAGTCCCAAAGGTGGCGACAATTGTGCCAATTTTTAATATTTATGACTATTGTTGAATATTCTGTGTTTTTAACCTAATTAAATAATTTTAGTTGTTTTATTATAAATTTTAAATTGATAATATATAATATTCTTGCTCCAGAAGTAGCACATAATTATAATTAATATTTCAGAAGAATATTAATTGTAGATTTGTCTATTATAAACAGTAGTGGAGCTAGCACCCGGTGAGGGGGCATGGCCGTGCGTGCTGGCTCCGTTGGAATGTTCAAGAATGTTGGGCACCGTCGAGTAGCAAGTGAAACAATGAAGTTGCAGGAAGGAAGATGAAAGAGGACTCCGAATTCTTTTTCTTTTTCTTTGGGCTGTCGGCTGATGATTAGACAATGGTCCATGGACATTATTTGGGCCTTTTTTGTTTAAAAAAATTAGGCCCAATTTTCCTTACAATGGATTATTACCCAGTGACCCAGTTCTCAAATCAAGAATGGTCCAATTCCAAACAGCAAACTCCAATTACTCCACCAAATTGACTCTTAATTTCTCATTCTCAAATCCCAACTCCAGAAGCCGCAAAGTGCAAACCCTTTTCCTTCTCCCTTTCTAATTCCGTTCAACTGCGCTGCCAGTCATTAGCCAAGACCAGAAACTTAAAGCCTGGTTCTACTTCTGTCGAGTCCGACTGTCGTTCCGAGGTTTGAACTTTTCGTTCTGGTAAGCAGACTACAGACAGCAGGGTGAAGAGAATTCAGCTTCGCTTGGGGACTGGTGAGTGATTTTTGTTCTATTTTGTTGCTGCTTTTCTTTTGGGTATTATTTTTGTTCTATTTTGTTGGCTATTTCTACTTGATTTGTTAAATAATGAAGTTTATTGTATGTGAATTGTGTTAATTGTTATTACTTATTAGTCTTGTAAATAACGAGTTATGAATTGTGATTTATGCTTTGTGACTTGTGAGTTATTATGGAGAATTGTGATTGTGATTTATGATAAGTAATTTATGCTTTATGAGACATGAGTTAGGATTATTTGTTTGAGAATTTATGTTTAAGAAATTAGGATAAGCGAAAAAAATTAATTAAAAAGATGTTAGCTACTTAATTCAATATGTGTGTACTCGGTACTTTTTTTTAATCAATTCTAAATGAAAAATTTTATTTACATATATATTGAATAACTTTTAATATTATTTAATCAAATTTTAATAACGATCGGATTATTACGATGTTGATTGTCGACGGTCAACGATCAACCTCCGTCCTAACTGGACATTGATGTTGGATTTGCCTCTTATTATAAATTATTTGTTGTTGCTCCTGAAATAGCATGACATCATAATTAATATCATTGAAGAATATTACGTGCTTTTGAAAAGCATAAATTATGATTTTCAACATTCTAGAAGAATATTGATATATTACTCTTGAAGAAGTAATAATAAAATACAATGTACTCTTGAAGTATCACATGTTTTTGTAAAGTAGCTCATGTTTATTATATGTAAGAAGTAATAATATGTAAAGTAGGACATGTTTCGAAAAACATATTATTTTAGTGCTTATCGCTGAAGGAACACACGTAACTTATGTCATGTTTATATCGATTATTTGATTAACCATTATGTGATATTTAATCATATTCTTCGAAATTAATTGTATTTTCTTTATTATTTAGTTAATCAAATGTCAAACATTACAAAATTTGAGTTTGCTGCACTTTACATATCTAGCAAAAACTATCTATCATGGATGCTCGATGCTGATATCTATCTTATCTCAAAAGGTTTGGGAGATATAATAAAAGAAGGAAACAAGTAATTCCTGCAGGATTGTGCATGCATCTTTGTTCGCCGTCATCTGTAAGATAGATTGAAAATTGAATATCTCACTGAAAAAGATCTATAGTTTATTTGAAAAAATTAACTCAGAGATTTGATCATCAGGGGACTATAGTTCTCTCCAAAGCCCACTATGAGTAGATACACCTTCGTTTGCAAGATTTCAAAACTTCTAGCGAGTACAATTCTAAACTGTTCAAAATTAACCTTTTGTAGAAGAAAAACACCGATGCAGATATGTTGTAGAAAACTTTTTCCACATTTCACGCATCAAATGTGCTCCTACAGCAACAATATTGTGAGCGTGATTCAAAACGTACTCAGAACTTATATCTTGCTTACTTTTTGTTGGAGAGAATAATGAACTCCTGATGAAAAATCATGGATTACGTTCAAGTGGTTCTGTACCATTGCCTGAAGCTATACATGGATAATATCAAGACAAGAATGTGGATGTGGACGTGCACGTGGAATAAACCAACAAAATTATCAACTACAAGGCAATTATTTCAAGAGGCACAAAGCAAACGAAAATAGCACATCCAAAAAGGGGGTAGAAGAAAGTCGCTTTAAATGTGGAACGAATGGGCATTGGACATGTACCCATCGCACAACAAAATATCTTGTAGATCTCTACAAAAAATCAATCAAGAGAAAGAGAAAAATTGAGACAAATTTTGTTGACTATGATGATTCAATTGATGTGATTCATTTGAATGTCTCCGATTTTTTGCCGATCCAAATGAGAATATTAATCATTTGATTGGAGGTGGTGTGATGGAAAATATAGATTAGTTTATTTATATCTCTAACATTTTTTTTTTATTTTAGAGATTTAGTTTGAAATATGATTTTACTTTTCGCAAAAAAGTTTTTAATTTTATTATGTATAGTTAATTTTATAGTATTGAATTTTGTTTAACCTTTTAAATTTAAATTCAAACTTTTTTTAAATATATCTATTTTGTTACATTGATGAATTTATGATGGATTGTCAAGCACCTACTTGATTGATAGTACAACTACACATACTATTTTTTAAGAAAAAATATTTTTTGGATTTAACATTAGAAGAAAATAATATTAATACGATATCCGGTGCATCGAATATTATTGAAAGCTACAAAGAGCTTTTATTATTTTACCAAATAATACAATGTTATTTATTGACGATGCACTTTATTCTAACAAATTCAGAAGAAATTTGCTTAGTTTTAAAAATATCCGCTGCAATGGATATCATATTGAGATGACACATGAAAATTATGTCGAATATCTTTGTATAACTTCTTTTATATTTGGTCAGAAGCAGATGAAAGAGAAAAAAATTTCATGCACTCCCATATGGTATGTATTATACATTTATAAAAATGGTTGAATCAAATAATGTCATGACTCAGAAATTCGTTGGCTCAAAAAGTTTTATATTTTGGCATGATCGACTTGGAGATCCAGGAGCTATAATGATGTGTCAAATAATAAACAACTCACATGGATATCCTTTAAAGAAGCAGAATATTCTTTTATCTAGATTATCCATGTATAGTTTGTTCGCAATACAAGTTAGTCATTGGACCTTCGACTACAAAGTTCAATATTGAATCTCCAACTTTCTTGAAAAGAATTCATGGAAATATATGTAGGCTAATACACTGACCATGTGGACTATTTCATTATTTGATAGTATTAATTGATTTTTCTATTAGATGGTCACATGTTTACCTACTTTTCGCTAAAAATATAGCATTTGCTAGACTACTTGCTCGAATTATAAAATTATAAGCACAATTTCTAGATTACTTAATTGAGACTATTCGCCTAGACAATGTTGGTGAATTTAGATCACAGGTATTTGATAATTATTATATGTCAATTGGGATCGTAATTGAAAATCCAGTTGTATATGTCCATACACAAAATGGTTTAGTAGAGTCGTTTATTAAACATCTACAACTTATTGTTAGACCATTACTTATGAAAATAAAACTTCAAACTTTTGTTTGGGTCATGACATAATAAATGTTGCATTATTAGTTTGTATTAGACTAACTGCATATTATCAATATTCACTTTTACAACTTGCATTTTGTCATGAACATAATATTCTCACTTACGGATTTTTGGTTATGTTGTCCAAGTCCCTATTTCACCTCACAATGTACTAAAATTTCCCCAACGAAGACTTGAGATTTATGTGGATTTTGATTCACTATCAATTATTAGGTATCTTGAACCTTTAATGGGTGATTTATTTACTGTACGTTTTTGTAGATTGTCATTTTGATGAAATGACTTTCCTAACTTTGGGAGAGAAAAACTACATCTTGAAAAACAAGATAAAAATTTTTGGAATGAAACAATTCTATCTCACTTTGATCCCACAGCAATCAATGTGAGTAAAATGTTGAAAAAAATCATTCATTTGTAAAGAGTTACAAATCAATTACCTGATATATTTGTTGACATGAGAAAAATAATAAAAACATATATACCAACAAAAAATATTTCAGCAAAAATTGATGTCCCTGAACGACAATATATTGTAACAAATGAATCTCAAATACTTCAAAAACGTAATCGACCAATTGATTCAAAAGACTTTGTACCTCGAAAAAGAAAGATACAGGAGAAAAATCAACCAAATACTTCAGAATAAGTAACATTAGAAAATATTGATCAATCAAATATTGAAGATAAGATTCTTGAAGAACCACAAGTGTCCAAAAATAATGAGATTTCAATAAATTATATGTTATTTTATAAATTATGGGAACGGAATAATATTGTTATAGATAATACTTTCGCCTTTAATGCGGCTCTTGAAATTATGCAAAATGAGGATCCTGAACTATCAGTTAAAGACTGTCAAAATAGAAATGATTTGTCAAAATGAAAAGAAGTCATACAAGCGGAGTTGAATTCCTTAGTGACAAAAAATATTTAGACCTATAGTTCGAACACCGAAAAATATAATCCTTGTGATATACAAATAGATTTTTGTATGAAAGAGAAATGAAAATAATGAAATTATAAAGAACAAAACCTGACTAGTAATTCAAGGTTTTTTACAAAAATCAGGAATTGATTATGAGAAAACATATTCTTCCGTAATGGACACCATCACTTTTAAATTCTTAATCAGTTTGAGCATATCACAAAAGCTCGATATGCACCTTATAGATGTAGTAACTACATATTTGTATGGTTCACTTGATAGTGACACATACGTATGTACACACACACACATATATGGAACAAACGATACATACCCGAGAATCATGTTCTCCGTTAAATTGTAAAGATTATTTTATGGATTAAAACAATTTGGATGCATGTGGTATAATTGGTTTAGTGAATATTTGTTGAATGAGGGTTATAAAAAATGAGGTTGTCTGCCCATTTATTTTTATAAAGAAAACAATTACTGGATTTGCAATTGTGGTTGTTTACATTGATAATTTAAATTTAATTGGAACTTCTGAAGAGCTTAACAAAACTGCCCATTATTTGAAAAATGAATTTGAAATAAAGGATTTAGGAAAAATCAAATTTTGTCTTGGATTGCAAATTAAACATTTCACAGATAGATTATTTGTTCATCAATTTACTTGTATAGCAAAAGTTTTTAAAACGTTTTTATATGGATAATGCATATCCATTGTCGTCACCTATGATTGTTCGATCACTTGATGTGAAAAATGATCCATTTTGTTCACTTGAAAATGAAGAAAATATTTTTAGCCCTGAAATACCATATCTTACTGAAATTGGAGTATCGATTTATCTTGTAAATTGCACTCGATCCGACATAACTTTTTGTGTAAATCTCATTGCAAGATATACCTCTATACCAACTCAAAGATATTGGAATGGAGTTAAACATATTTTTTGTTACCTAAAGGATACTATTGATTTGAGATTATTTTATTTTCAAAATTCGAGATTTGCTTTAGTGGGATATGCATATGTAGGTTATCTATTTGATCCACATAAAATTAAATCACAAATAAGTTATGTGTTTATGCGTAGAGAAATAGCTATGTCACGAAGCAGACTGAGAATGTGTATGATTGAGAAACATGACCCATCATATCCAAGTATCATGCTTGTTAACTTCAACAAAAGATAACCTAACAAGTTTGTATGAAAACAATGTAGATTGTATTGTACAACTCAGAGGAAGCTCTATTAAAGATGACAAGACGAAACATATTTCTCCAAAATTATTTCATATACATGAGCTACAAATGAATGACGACATTGATATCTAACAAATTCGCTTAAATGACAATATAACGACTTATTCAAAAGAGCATTGCCAACATCTACATTCAAGAAATTAGTTCATAAGATTGGAATGCATCGGCTCAAAAATTTTCAGTGATCAACATTCGGGGAAGTAGTTGTACTTTTTTTCCTTCACATAGGTTTTATCATACTGGATTTTTTTAACAAGGTTTTAATGAAATTACACTTATTTTTAATACTCTAAAGTAACTGTAATATTTTTCCTTCATTTGAATTTTTTGTCCCATTAGATTTTTATCAAATAACGTTTTAACGAGACAAATATTTTGTAATGTGTCATTTAAGGGAAAGTGTTGTAAATTGTAAATTTATTAGGGTTTATTAGTGAATGACAATTTTACCACTACAATCCCTAGAAATTATTACCATTGTATTCCTGATTCTTACATATAAATATTAGCTCTTGTTTTTAATAAAATAGACTCAAGTCTATAGGCTTCTCTTCGTTCACTTCTCTTTTCACAACCAAAAAAATTTATTCATCGAATATTATCAAATCCAACAATGATATATTTTTGTAAAAAAATAAATAAATAAATTTATAAGCCCTTCCGCGCATGAGCTGACACGCCAATAAATGATTCAATCTGCATATAATGGGTTACTTTCACAAACGGTCACTGAACTTACGCTAAAATGACAAAATGGTTATTGAAGTTTAAAACTTTTAGTAACGATCACTTAAGTTTCGGGACGCTTTAAAAAATGGTCACTAAAGTTTAAAAACTTACAAAAATGATCATTAAAGTTTAAAAACTTTCAGAAGCGATAACTGAAGCTTAAAAACACTTTTTCAGTTTTTTGGGCTAATTTTGCGACAACTTTTCGGCCACTTTTGACCATCGATACCGTCGAATTTTGATACCGTTGAAAATTCCACAATGTTATTTTCAATTACGACCCAAAATCTCCCCGTAACTCCAAGGGATTCAACCGAAAAATCGATACAAAAATCGTCCAAAAAATCTGAAAATCTCAAAAAATCTCAGTCTGGAAAGATTTTCAAATTTTTTGGGAGACTTTTGAGGAGATTTTTCGATCGAATCTTTTAAAGTTGCTGGAAGATTTTGAATGGTAATTGAAGAGGATATTGTGGACTTTTTAATGGTATCAAAATTTGGTGGTATTAGTGGTCAGAAGTGGTCGAAAAGTTTCCGCAAAAGTAACCCAAAAAATTGAAAAAGTGTTTTTAAATTTCGATGACCGTTTCTAAAAGTCCTCCGAAACTTAAGTGACCTTACTAAAAGTTTTAAATTTTAGTGATCGTTTTGTAACTTTCACGTAAGTTCAATGCCCGTTTGTGAAATTAACTCGCGTATAATTGACGCCAACTGAAAATGACTATTTCTAGTATTTAAGATTATTTTTTTCTTGAAAACTTCTTGTATTTAAGATTTAAGGGCCAGGAATAATCACAAACTCCTCGGGCGGCCGATCGTAATTTCATAAATCTTTCTCAAGAAAAAGGAAGAAATTGTTGCCTCTTTCAATCTCGGGTAAATTCTTCTTGTTTTCATGCACAAGTCGTATGTATGTATATGTTAAATTGGACCCGAATTTATTGATTTCGACTTATAGGTTCAGTAATTGATTTTGCCTAGAATTTATGGATCTATGGTTTGATGTTGTTTTCTTGATTGATTTGGTGGTATGGGTTAGGATTCATTTCTGTTGTAGTAGAGTTTTTTTTGTTTTTATGTGGAATTCGGATATGGGGAAGGGTGGATTTAAACTGGAGTATTGATTGTAGGCGGCGAGGATGTCTACGCCGTCGAGGAAACGATTGATGAGGGATTTCAAGCGTTTGCAGCATGACCCTCCGGCCGGCATCAGCGGCGCACCATATGATAATAACATCATGCTGTGGAACGCCGTTATTTTTGGGTATGTTTTGTGAATTTAGTTTGCGCCATTAGTGATCCATTGAAGTTCAAATTTTTACTCATTTTTTACTGTGTCTGAAATGCAGCCCCGATGACACTCCTTGGGACGGAGGTGAGGCCATCCTTACTCTATAATTCCAGTTTTGTTTATTTCAATGATAATTGGTGCATTATTTGATTGTTTCAGTTTCATTATTTGTGGTTCTAACTGATAATCCTGCATTTGTCAGAAGTACTTATTAATATGTAAGGGATGATTATGGATATGTACTGCCGTACTAGATTTATGGCAATAAGCCTTTTTAGTGCTTTTCTGGTATTGATACCACCTCACAAAATGGACATTTAATAAGGATGCACATTCCACATTATCTATATATACCTTTTTGAGTGCGAATAAAGGTTTTTATATTGGATGTGCTGCATTTCACGGCAGCAGTTAAATAACTGTTGGTTAATTTTTACCTAGTAGCTGAATCAGATGATTTTCTTTTATTATTGATTCTGTGTTGGAGAAATTGAATTTGTTATGAGTGATCAATTCAGTGCATGACAAGGACAGAAAGGTTCAAGATTGAAATACATTGATCTGCCCATATAGTATGGTAAGCTAGATGGGTTCTTATTCTGCACGATGATGTTAAAAAAACACTACAGCTCAGTATGCCTTTGCTTATAAGACAAGGGTAGAATTTCTTTTTTCCATTTGCTAATTTTATGCGCTCATTTTCACTCTGGAGAGATTATCCTCTAGATGATGGCCACTTAACGAGTCTTTAAAATTGTGTAGATCTCATCATCGTATTGAACCTTTGGATTTCACACTTACAAAAAATTTGAATGATTACTGCTTTGGGTCTTTATAATATGCTGCTGTTCTCATCTTTCCTTTGCCCTTTTTTATTATGTGTTGAATAATGTTCCGTTCTTTGTTTCCCTGGGAAATCAATAGTTTGATCATTGGGCATATTCCTGTTTGCTTTTAGGTACGTTTAAGTTGACACTTCAGTTCACAGAGGATTACCCAAACAAGCCACCAACAGTGCGATTCATCTCCCGGATGTTCCATCCAAATAGTAAGAAACTTAAGATCTATTACATTTATTTTATAATATAGTCATGTTCGGTATGTATAAAATATATTATTACAATCAGTCTTGTTTCTTTTTTAGTTTTTGAACATCCGCATGGAATAGCCCGATGGTGCAAGTTTTCTGATTTAGGAGAATAAATAGAGATTTATGCTTTACTGTGTGTCTGGATATATGTATTGTTGCATGTCTTTGTAATCTCTAGGTCTTTTAGAAGAAGGAATAATATGTGGTCATTCATAAACGAAAATTATCAAGAACTAACTCCAGCTTTGCATAAAATACTCACCATATTTTAGGAAACTGAGCAGCCTCGGTGACAATATTGTCATTTATATAAGATTTTCTAGATGGCTAAGCAAAGATGACTTGCAGAGAAGCATCAACCAAAGATGATTTGTCGGGAAAGTGTTCCTACTATTTATCATTTAGACACACAAGGAACACCTTTGTTGCACGGACACTTCAACTAGAGTAATGTGTCCATATTCGACATGTGTCGGACTCATATCAAATATTTACACTTCTCAAACACTCTAAAATGATCATTCTTCTAATTAGAAATATTATATGTTTTTAACTCAAAGTTATTAATAAATAATAAATATGTACTCATATAAAAAGATTTCAACAAAAAAGTTAATAACAAGTATAAAACTAAATTTATATTATATAAATGAAGAAATTTTAAAGAAATTAATCAACATGTTGACTACATGTTGCGTCAGTACTTTTTTCAAAAATCAATCGTCGATGTATCCGACACGAGTTGTGTTAGACACACATATCCGTGTCGATGCATCATAGAGGAACACTTTCTCAACACATCTTGGACATGTGTCCAACGCATCAAGTTGTGTCCTATATATATACACAAACACACACACAAGCCCCATTTTTAAATCAATTCTGGAATAGATGAATTTCTAATGGGAAGTTTAAATTATTAAAGCATTTGCATAAAATTGTTTGTAATCTAATGTGAGAAAATTATAGGAATTCAATTTGTTTTACATCTATTATACGCAGTTTTAGGTGCACTTTAATTTTATTTGCAATACTGATACAAGTACAAAGTACAACAAAGAGCTGCCACTCTTACGAGGTTAAAATATTTCACCTACATAATTTGACATAAAATCTAAAGCTAAAGAGATACTAATTATATTTTAAAATTTCAAAAAATGTTAGATATAAATGCGAAATTCTAATAGATGTGTCCTGATCTGTCAGTGTGCTATACCTGGCTCTTTTTTACAAGTGTTCCTCTTCTGCTACAATGAAATCCTTTGGTTCTTTAGCTTTATCTATGCATACGTTTGAATGCAATATGCTGAGTGATATTTATGCCGTTCTCATGATCTTGTTTTGTTCTCGACCAGTTTATGCAGATGGAAGTATTTGCTTGGATATCCTGCAAAATCAGTGGAGTCCAATATATGACGTGGCAGCTATTCTTACATCTATCCAGGTGCCATGGGCGATAAACATTGATTCTCTCTATCCTCACTCACTTATACTACTATATTAAGAAAACATTTATTGATGAGATCATAAGTAGAATAAATTTATCAAACACTGCTAAGCTAAAATTAAAAATATTTCTTCATTCAGTATGTAATTGTAAAAAAATGGGTAGATCTTAGGAAATTCCCAGAGAAGACAGACGCTGTTGAGTATTCTTCTGTTTTTACTATAATGGCAGTAAAGAGGCAGTATGTTTTCCATGCTTATTTCTCCCACCTTTAGTTGTTTTATTTGGTACGAATGCATGCAGTCCAGTTCCCTAGGAAGATGCTCTATATTCTATCACACGTGTTCCCAGCAACAAAAGCCAGGTTTCAATCTTAGTTGCATATGAACTATGTTCCTTTGGAAGCTTCTTCCCTTTGCCACAAGGTAATTAATAGCAAAAATGGTTCAGCAGGGTGGTGGTGATGCTGCTTTTGATTCTGTTGTGTCTCACTCGAGTCCTCGGAAATTTATGTTTTAGTTGTATCCCATGGATCTCTATTGTTACACCACCTTGAGATAGGTATTTTCCAGTTGTTCTTTGGAGGATTCCTTGAGGGGTGGATCTCCATTTTCTGTCACCTATTAACAATTGTTTCATCTCTCCGTCTTCAGAATTCCTGTCTTTAGATATTTTGTTCGAGATATAGCTTTTGTTTTCATGGTTATTTATATTTCCATGTAATCTCAAAGATAGGGAGGTCGAGGATCTGATTGTTTCAATAAATTTTCTGGATCCTTTCCATCCCTCTGCATTATGGTTAACTGGATTTGGGCTTCTAATAATTCTGGTATCTACCCGTTCAAATCTTTTATTGTTAGTCTTCCCGATCACAAGGCAGCTCCTTTTTTTGTTGGATTCTTTCATTTGGAAATACAAGGTTCTTCAAGGTAAATGTTTACGTTATCTTCGGTCCTTCATGGCCTCATAACACTAATGATTACTAGTGCATTGCCCTCGAGGGCTTTCGCCCCTGTTGTTCGTGTCGTGTCAGTGGAGTAATGAGGCACGCTTATATTTGTTCTTGTTCTGTCCTATTGCTAGTGTTATCGGGAAAACTAGTTTCTCTTTCGGGAACCTCTCATCATCCCTGCATCTTAGATGAAGTTTCTTATCAAATTTTGGGCTTGGATTAGAATGCCAGGGTTTTTAAAGAGATACTATGATGGCCATTATTCGATCTATTTGGAGTGGAAGAAGAATGCAAGAATTTCGAGAATCATATTAGGACTTTCTCATGGTTTGTAGGATGGTGTTTCCTTTACTGGTGAAACTTCGGTGTGTGTAAGAGTCCTTTTAGCATGGCTTTTGAAAAGCCAAAAGGAGCTTTTCGACCCGTTTGGCTAATTTTGTTAAAGTGTTTTTGGTGGTTAGAAGAGCTTTTAGAGGAATATGGTTTAATGTGGCTTCCTCTAAAAGCACTTCCGGAATAGAAAATGTTTTTAAATATTAGTTTTCAAACAAAAATTAAAATAACTTCCTCCAAAAGCTCTTCTACAAGAAGCAAAAGTCATGTCAAACGGGCCCTAAGTAGTTCTTGATTCTTTCCTCTGTGTTAATAAATCTGTTCTCTCTTCCATCCGAAAAATATATAAATAGTCTTCTCATTGAGTACTCTCCCTTTTGCCATTCAGGCTTCTGTTTGTTGGATCTTTTTTAACTGGTTTTTGAACACGTGATAGAGATAGTTATAACTAGCTGGATTAGTTTTTTACAACTTACTGAAGTATTTGTCATTTTTCTTTCATTCCCTCCTAATTTAGCTACACCAATTGATTGGAAGTTATGACATACATTCACCATTCAAATTATTAAAACGTGTTCATAAAATGATGGATGAAATAAAGTTACATAACATATTAATGCCAAGGAGGGTACGTTTTCATTCTTTGAATTCCTAATTCATCCCTTTTTACTATTGCAGTCGCTGCTTTGTGATCCAAATCCGAACTCACCGGCAAATTCTGAAGCAGCTCGGATGTTTAGTGAAAACAAGCGTGAATATAACAGGAAGGTGCGTGAGATCGTTGAGCAGAGCTGGACAGCAGACTAAATAATCCCTGAGGATATGCGAAAGAAGATTGTCAGTTACTTGGGTAAGATTAATATTACATGTTTTTTCTCCGACTGTGTCTCTGAAATGGGATCGACTGGTGCAGGAAAAACGTTGTCAAGATCATATATCTTGTGTTTGGCTTAGGGATTGCAAGTTTTTATTATTTGATGTGCAACGTTACCTTCTTGTGGCTGTGAATGTGCATAATGATTTCATCTTGTATTTGATTGTTGAAAATTGAATGGAACTCCATTTTCATTAACCTTATTTAGAGTTGTGGGATATTTTTAATTTTCACAAATTCTTGTGTTTATTGTTCAACTACCTTCGTATGTTAACTGAAGCATGTTTATTGGGTTCATGGACGAATGTTGGTGGAATAATACTAACTGTACAAAAAGAGTTACATAATGGTTACGTACAGACAAGGTCTCAAAAAGAGAGTGGAGAAGTGTTTTTCTTTCTTTTCTTTTCTTTTTTCTTTTTTAAAAAAAAAAACACAATTATATTTCATCATATCATGTGTATGTAGACGATTACGTAAACTAATTTTGTACATGTAGTATAATCGAAGACCAAAAAAAAAGGGCTATGTGCTTTTTGCTCTAGTTTGCATTTTTTCCCCCTCTTTTAAAATTTTGACTTGTGTTGACACAGAGAATAGATTTGCCTGCGTTTGCTCCCTAGTAATTTGAATTATAATGGGAGGAATAGTATTTTTTAAAAAAATAAGTGGTGGTAAAAAAATGAAAAATTTTCGATTTACGTGTAATATTATTTTATTAAAGATTGTATGGTTGAAAATAAGAGAGAAATTTAATTTAAATTGATGAAATTTAAAGGGAGCCAAACGGGGCAGAATTTCATTCTGAAAAGTGAGATGGGGGATGAAAGAAGTATTGTTCAGTGTTTGTTTTCGGAGAATTTTTGTCTATTTTGAGAACCAACAACATTAGCTTCGCCCTTGAAATATGGTCCGTCTCGGTCTAAGTTGAGTGGAGTCGTGCCAAGACCCAGGTTAAGCGAGACTAATGTGCTTTGCTTTACTCGTCATACCTACGTGTAAGTAACTTATATAGCTTATATTTCATTTAGCAAAATTTAAAAAGTATTTACGGTCAGATATCATTTTTAACCATAAATTTTAATCTACTTACAAGTTCTTTGAAGTGGAGTCTTCTTATATTTTAATATTTAAATATGGTTTATGAAAGAAAATATTGCTTTAAATATAGTGCTATTAAAGCTTTTAAAATTTAATGCACATAACAATGGGTAGGATTATTTTTGAATGAAGTATTAGCCTTTGTTTAGTGGGTATTAAATTATTAGATTTTTAGAAATTTTAACAAGAGTTGATGAATTGTAAAGTTGAAAAGTAGTTGATTCCGTGAAATATGTAATTAAAAACAATTGTTAACTTCGACTTTGATTTTAATAAAAATCTAGATTTTAATCTGTATCAAATTTGGGTTCTCTTTATGCTACTTTTCTTAGCTTATGTTCTAAAACAGAAATCCACTGCTTTGTTTACAATTTCACAAGCACAATTCTAATAAGTTGTGCTATGATACCCGGGTTTCACTTCTCACTTTAGATTGCCCAAAAAAAAAAAAAAAAACTTCCATAGTAATCAAACAGTGCAAACAAGATTCATTTACCAACAAGAAACATGAAAATCAATCTAAGCAATCATCTTCAATTCTTCATGTGATGGATGAAAGTTTCGAAATTCTGAGAAGAAGATCCGGATCCACTTACACTCTCGAGAGCCATTTCCTTCAGTTTTACAGCATTCGTTTTAATACTATGGTCTGAAAGAAGCATTTCTATTTTAGTCGAAATTTCAAGCCTTGATCTGAGTCCATTCTCGTCTGGGTTGAGTCTCAAACCAATCTTCCACATGTCACAAATGTAATTCTGGTTGTAGAATTGATCCGAAAAATAAGGCCAACATAGGAAAGGAACTCCCATGGTTAGACCCTCCACGGTCGAGTTCCATCCACAATGGCTTATAAAACAAGCGACCGAAGAATGAGCTAATACTTCTTCCTGAGGTGCCCATTCGACAATTTTTCCACGTTTCGCCACTCTTTCGAGGAAACCATTTGGGAACTTGACTTTCGATCCATTGGCAAGATTTGACCTAACGACCCATAGAAATGGCCTGCCTGAAAGTTCAAGAGCCAGTGCTAGTTCATTTAACTGGTCCTGAGAGAAAACAGCTATGCTGCCGAAAGAAACATAGATCACCGAGCCAATTTGTTGTTTATCTAGCCAGCTAAAACAAGTTGTTTCCTCAATCCAAAGGCTCCCTCCAATGGCGGATGATTTCGAGTTATTAGTACTAAGCAATGGTCCAACAGGCAGAAAGTTGGGAATCAAATTACAAGCTGATGGTTCGAGTTCATAAAATGTATTGCAGAGCAGCCACTTTGCACGATGCGCTGTTTTTCCGCCGGCCATGAAAGTTTCGAACACTATCGATTGAGTCTTTAGGTCACCGGGGAAGCTCCATGGAAGTTCATTTTTTCTCCAGGAAGGTATATTATCTGGCAGGTTGATCAATTCATTTTTCTTAACAGATCCTGCAAGGAGAACAAGTTGGACATTTATTGAATTCTTATAATTTTAACATGTCAGATTCATTTTCATTAAAGACGTTGTATGTGCACAATTTTCATAAATGTGTGACAGTGATACTTAAATCCATGAGCATAAACCGTTGGAGAAGAACAAGTCGAGAAATCAGGAACAAACGATAAACAGAGAAGAATGATAAAAAAGAGCAAAGATAAAACTTTACCATTCATATCAAGATTTCCTGCTTGAATAAGCTTTGGAATTTGAAGTACCATGGCCATGCCTGCTGCTGCAGCTGATTGGAAGACTACTGATTCAGCTCCCAGTTTTTGGGTAACATCAAGTATCCATCCAATTGTGATATCAGCTATTACACAAGTAATCTTTTCATCACTGCTTCGACCGTTAATTTTCTCGATCAAATTCGTCAAATTTCCGGGCATCGTTCTTATGACACTTTCCATTAGCTCGAATCCAGGACTTCTGTCATCATCAGGTGGCAACCCATCTGGAATCGAGATTAGTTGTATTGGGTTTTGGCTCTTATCCTCCTCAGACATTGCAGCAACAACTTTCGCATGTATATGTTCCGTGTTAACGAATGTAACCTTAATCCCTCGACTGGCAATTCGTCGACACAATTTCATGAGCGGCCGTACATGTCCTTGAGCTGGAAACGGAACGGCCAATACGTGTGGTTGTCTCTTGCCCTTAACTGCCATTGCTTCTTGTTGTGCTGAAATTGATGAAGAACAAGAAAAATCAGCGACAAGAATCCACCAAATGGAAGATTTGAACACGATGATGATTCACTATCTTCAAACGATATTTGCTGGCGTATCTGTTTCTATTTCCTTCTAGCTTATTAATATACGAGTTTTGAAAATAACAGGACTCAATTATATAGGCAATAATTCCCCATTTGTTGTCCTCTGATCATTGCAAATTAGTTTTTTAACAGTTCAAGACAAAATCCGCACGTCATTATATCAATAAAACTAGCACACATGAATAAAATGTATAATGAGTTTAAGAAAAATATTCACACGTGATTAGATCCTTAAACATTGGAACATATGAATAACATGTATAGTTTAATGTGCTCGAGCAAATAATTGTCCAAGTAGAACAGCTTCATTTCTTTGTTAAAATAGAGTAATGGAACACATGAAAAAAAAAAAACGTGTATAGTTTTAAGATGCCGGTGCAGTTTAAGTCCAACTTTACGTGCTGACAGCTTCAATTTTTTTAAACGCATGAATAAGATTCTTACAATGAAAGATGTCATTCCGTCGGGCTTGGGCTATCATTACGTTGCACGTAGATTTATTTAATTTTGTACGTTTACTTGTATACATTTGATTGATATTTTAGGGCTTGTTCATTATTTTCAAAAAATACATTTTTCAACAGTGATTTGACATCATTTCAATCATACATTATTTAATAAAATAATATACACGCAAATCTAATTTTTTTTTAAATTTTTTAACCACACATTTTCTATTGATTTGACATGAATAATGTATTTTTTTTTAAATGTGGCTCAAACAAGGGCTAAAATGAATTATTCTACTTTAACCACCCTGCTGGACACTTTGGCACCAATTAAATGGTGCGTCATGTCACCGATGCTTAAGAGATCATTCATATATATATGCTCTTCCTTGATCGATATAAAAACAATCTTTGATCGTCTTAATGGTTCAAACTAGTCGAGTTGGAAAAATATTTGGGTTGACAGAGAATTGTAGAATATAGTTGATGTAACAATAAAAGCATACTTGCCAAACTTCACAAAAAATGGACTACGTCTAAGGTCCAACTTAAGGTTAGGTACACATTATTTTGCAAAATAAATCTCTAGGTTTAAAAGAGAAAATGAAAGAAAAGATGAATATTGATGACGAAACCCATTGCTTTTATTGGACTATGAAGCCATGGTATTCAATCCAATAAGGAAAAAATTCATATGTCAGGTGTATAGTTAACGCCAATTCACAATTGAGGTATGAAAAGTAAACATTCAGATCTCAAGTGTATGTGTGTGTGTGTGTGTGTATTCTGTTACGTAACTTTCCTATAATCCCGCGTAGTTTCCATCAATAACAAGGCTCTACCACTACAAAATCTTCATAAAAAATAAAACATCCAGAGTAATTTCAAGCCAGTCACTGGAGAACCCTAATTCAGCCGTCGAAGGAGAAAAAATTAGGTAATTGTGCATTCGCCATTCATATATGAAGTGATTGATGTCATCGACATTGATGGTTTCGTGTCACAGATTTGGAATTAGTTTAGAGAAATTGACATTTTCGCATAACAGAAATCAATCCAAGTATTGGTCTGATTATTTTGTTCACTACTAGTTTTTTGCATTTAGCATCATCAGATAAGATCTGAAATTTTTCTGTAGTCAAATTTTCACGGACCGAATCTATTGTGGTCACATGTGTCAAATTCAATAACATTGTGCAGAAGAATGTTAACGACATGTATGATATGTGACTTAATTGAGTGTAATCAGTCTTAGACAAGCGTAACATCGATTGTGGATGTCTATGACCACTACAAAAATGTGGCAGATTGTAATGACATCAAACATAAGGGGTGAACAGCATATGTGACCTTTGTGATTTATGCTGGAAGACGAAGAAACAGAGGATTCATTGTGGATGATTAAATGTGACCTATGTGCTAAAAATGTGACCTCCATTTGTTTTCGATTATCTGTAAGATATGTTATATTGGCATTGATCGTACTCGTGTGTGACCTATTCCGATATTTGACCTGAATGTGACCACACGACACAACAGTATCCATACACATATGTGACATGTGTAATTAAATTAACAATTGAGAATGTGAGGATTTGAAATTCAATTTTGCAGAAATGGTGTACTTGCACGTATGTTTGTTGCATGGATCTTAGTCAGCATTGGCGTTGGTAGACCGTGGATGCAGTTATGTAAACCTTGTAAACACGATTATGTTAGAGTTTAGCTTGGATCCGACTAAGGTAGCAGTATCATTGAAGTATGTACTGAACGACGATTTGCTGCAATTAGGATAAAAAAATGACAGCAACGTGCTTGCATACATTCTGCTGAAGAAGTCGATCGTGATCCTGCTAAATACCCATTACTCATTGACATAACCAATACAGCAATAGATTACCCATCTGACATGGTCACAGATAATGCTTGTCGTAACAGAGAGCTTTATACATTGCAGAATGTGGCCACAGAAATCCGCAAAGCATCAAGTGAACGTCTAGGTCACATTTGTGACAATGAAGTTACAATTGTTTCTATAGCAGATGCTAGTGAGGTCGAAGAAGGAAGGATTTTCCGTGATAAGGATATTTTAAAATTGAACCTATTCTTTTTTTCCATAAGAAACATGTTTGAGTTTATGGTTGAACAATCCGACAAGAAATAGTATGTGGTGAGGTGTTCTCAGGAAGGATGTACTTGGATATACCGATCGTTGAAATGGGGTAAAACTAATCTATTTAAGATTCGAAAGATTGGTAGTCACACATGTACATCAAATGTTGTCTTGGGGTCACACAGACAAGTATCAGCTGCAATTGTTTCATCTAGCATCAAGTACAAGTACACATTGATTGGCACCATATACACACCAAAGGACATATGAAGTGATATGTTACATACTTTTAGAGTATATTTGAATTACTCAAAAGTTTGGAGATCCCGTGAACAAACATTGAAGATGATTAGGGGTGATCTGACGGAATCATTCGGTAGGATACCAAGTTTCTTCTACATGCTCTGACAAAGAAATCTTGGTATGGTCACAGAGTTGGAGGTTGATAGTCACAATAGGTTCAAGTATTATTTTATGGCACTCGGTGCATCAATACAGGGACGGTAACATTGTAGGCTCGTAATTGTCGTCAATAATACTTATTTGAATGGTTATTATGGAGATACCCTATTCATAGCATGTATACAAAATGCAAATAATGGCATATTTGTTCTTGCTTTTAGAGTAGGGGATAATGAGAACGACAAATCTTGGATATGATTTTTGGAGAAACTGAAAATGCATATGGATACAGAGAAGGATTGTGTTTTGTATCAGACCGTCATGACAGTATAAAAAAAGAAATAGAACAGTTGTATCCGAGAAGTTGCCACGATATCTACTCGTTCCATTTGCTGCAGAATCTAAAGTCATATTATGGAAAATCAGGGCAAAATATTACGCAAGCGTTCAATTCGGCTGTCCGCGCTTACACATTAGAAGAATTTAAATACAACATGCAACAACTGGACGGGATGAATGGGAAGATTCGTGATTACCTAGTACTGTACTGACTACAGCACTCCATTATCACATGCAGTGAAGTGGTCACATATATCCTTTTATACTATACTTATAGTATGATATCTTTTGGCAGGATGAAGTAGGCCCTGAAAAGTGGTCACGAATACATATACCGATAAACAGATACTCTACAATAACATCAAACATTGTAGAATCAGTAAAAGTGGTCACACAGGCAGCTAAGAATTATCCTATTGTATTTCTGCTGGAGTCATTGCGACAACCAGTACAAAATTGGTTCTGTAAACATAGAGATGAAGCGCATGGAACTTTTACGATGTTGACAAGCAAGTTCGAGAACGTCATGAGGAGAATGAGTTCAGAACTAAGGAACTTGAGGGCAACTTTCTTATGTATCCTGAAGTTTGTGTATGTGACCTAAATTGAAGTATGTATGTGATTATATCATAGGTATCTGAGATATGGAATGCACATCTTTGATTATATGTCCAAATTATAGTTGCATGTGAGCAGCAATTAATGTTTGTGATGCTATATACTTTGTTTATGGTGCTATATACTTTGTCTGCTAATGTTAAACCTCTGACCTAAATGGATTGTATGTGACAACCAAGTATGAAGTCCTGTGACCTGAACATGTAATTGTGCACTGAAATATGAATGTCTGTGACCTATTCTTTTTTACTTTAAATTGACACATACCATTGGTGCTACTACACTCTCACATGTATCTCCTTCCAACCAAATAGTGTTTTCCGTGAGTGATGAAAGGTCCACCTTTGTTGTTGACATTGAGCAATGTATATGCACTTGCAGGATGTTACAGGTCGATCTGATGCCATGTCTACATGCATTGGCTGTAATTTCACATACGAAAAGGGATCCATATGCTTACCGTTCTTATTATTACACAAGGGATGCATATGTAAATGCTTACGAAAGTTCGGCATATCCTATTGGAAATCTAGGCGAATGGAGAGTGCCCAATGAAGTAGAATTTCAAATTGTTTTAGTTCCTAACCAGAAACGGAGTTCTGGAAGACCTACTGAGAAGAGGAAGAGATCATCTAGGGAAGGGAAACCAAAAGTAAGATGTGAACATTGTGGTGCACATGGTCACAACCGCAGGAGATGCTCAAGTTTGGTCCCATTAAGTAAGAACGATTGATGGAGTACCAACCTGTAATAAGAATTCAATACGTGATGAAAACTTATCAAAGTTAGATCGCATTCTTGAATTTAAACTGTTATTAGCATACCGACATTGAGATCATTTGTAACTAAATGTGTTTCAATTGATCAATTGACAAATGATGTTGAAAAAGTAAAGTAGTAAATGCTCACTGAAATATACCCGCACTTTTTATTCAATTTAGCAGAGAATTGTGTAATTGATGATTATGGATTCCATACACCGTAATATATTTGAATTGATACCATTAATTCAATTAAAGACATGAACTGTGACCTAAACGTGGTGTAGAAGCTTGGATAAATTAATTGTGACCTGAACATGGTGGAGAATAAATATCTGTCCATTAACAGATTCAATAAATAAGATGAACTGTGACCAGCTCTTGGCATGATATGTTATGAGAGCTAAATCCGTGATCTAATATATATGGTATGTGACCTATTGTTGACATATGTCATGGCAAACTAAAACTGTGACCAAATGCACTACCAAATCTGTGACTAGATACACATATGATGCATGACCTATTTTTTACACATGGCATGGCAAACAACAACTATGACAAAAAGCACAACTATGTGACCAAATTCACAACAACAACATAACATGAAATGTGACCTAATTTTCGGTGTACAATTAGACCTGTGACTTGATCTTGGCATGAAATGTTATGAGTGCTAAATCCATGACCTGCTATGCATATGATATGCGACCTGTTATTGACATATGTCATGTCAAACTGATACTCTGGCCAAAAGCAATACTAAATCTGTGACCTGGTACACATGATACATGACCTGTTATTTACACACAGCATTGCAAAATAAATCTGTAACCAAAAGCACAACTGTGTATCCAAACAACAACATATTAACAACTGAAAAGTTGGGGGCACTCATGTATTGCAAAATCATATTCATATCCACATGACAGTATTGAGTACAAACATCTCCACTGCTTGAAAGAAATATAAAATGCTACCAACTGAAGCATAAAATTTATTTACAAATCTTTTCATACTTGTCATTCTATTACAATCCCCTCCCCTTTAAAATCCTGTCTCGCCTTCTTCATGTAAGGTTCCCGGTGTTTGTAGAGTAGCAATACGATATCAAGTCTACATTTTGTAGCATCGAATTGATGGAGAATAGAACATCTGCCGTCATGGAGGATATACAATGCATACAATATCACGAACACCTCGTAGTCAAGACTGTATAAGAACACAATATAGTGTGTTATGAATTAATTAGTTTGCAAGTTATACGCATAGTATTGATCACATACTTACCCATTCGTCTGCTGAGGCAGGGTACTGTCAATGGTCACCTTCATTTGCTTGCATTCAGATTCGTTATAATCAGGGTCTTTTTTCGAAATTCCCAACGCCTTCATAAGAGCAGACAATACCTTCACATAAGGCTCAATACCTTCCAGCGCCTTCCAATTGCGATAAGTTTTTCCAACTGAATTGAACAGCATCAAAGTATGGCTCCTAAATTCAACCAAACCTAGCATCCAGTGAACTTTGTTCGTGGGCAGGAGTGGCATGAACTCATAGTCTACATCGGCCCAAGATGTGCTCAGGGATATCATGTGACCTATGACAGCCTTAATCAAGCTGCTCTTTGACAACAGAACATGAGGATCTTTTTGGAAAGCGGGGAAATATATCTTTTATCTTGTTCTAGAACCAAGAGTCCATCGTTGTAGCTCTAAACTTTACTTTCCCAAATTTCGCTACCTGGCGAATGTAGTAGAAGCATGCATCCATGTGCTGTTTGAACATGAAGGACATAATTAGGTACAACATTAAAAGGTTATGACTCTATGACAATGGTAGCTTAACGGTACGTCCATGGTGTGGTATGAGGTTTTTAATGTTGTGTGACTGGTTAACAAAGAAATGTGTTGTGAACAGATACATAAGTGTTACCATACGTAACCACTCAAAGACGTTTCAACATCTATTAGCTGGTGGAACCATGTCTTGTGACCGACTGGGTATAAGCCAATACTAAAGGCTAGTTTGATTTGGTCATCATGCTCATTAAACTTTTTCCTGTTGCCACAAATTTACTGTCAAGATAATGTGACTGTGTGAGTAGTGTATTTGAAAATGTAAGAAAAATGTACATACCTATTTTTGGGTTTATACCCTCTCTAAAACCAACCGAAGAATGCTGATTTATCAGCTTCTTCAACATGGTCTTTATAATTTCCAAATACAATAACATTACTGTCATGCTGCGGTACCTTTCCTTCCCCGGCAACAAATAGAGACCGCAGTATCCTCGCAGGCCTTGAAACCCACTTAACTGATAATTCAGAAGCCGGTTCAGGAGTTGGTGATCCCTGTGAATTGTAAAAGGTCACATTTAGTTTGTATAAATTCGATGTACACATAGTGTGACTAGCAGATTACACCAAAAAAAAATAATTTGAATACCTCTTCATCAACATTTTTTGATGCCGTAATCATATCAGATATGACAGCATCTACCTGCTTTTGAATTTCTACAGACTGCAAATCATCCGGTTGTGTGTATTATATACCCAGGTCAAATGATGGCAGTTGAAGACTACATGGAAATGCAACGTCGTCAGTTGAGTCAACTTTCCCCTTCCCTTTCCTGTCGACAACAGGTTGTAGTTTTTCTACCTGTACGTGAAATTGGAGAATTTGAGACTTGAGACCCATAACTATGGTCAGTGAAAGATAGATTGAACATATAATGTACCTAGCTCGTCGATCTTCTCGAATCCTCCGACAACATGACTTTCTTCACCTCCAACAACAACAGCTTCCATTTCTTTGTACTCATTAACTAGGCAACCTTTCCTGTCATTGAATCGCCTTAAAATCTCATCAATTGAGCTTGAGATCATTACAGTCACGAATTCAGACAGGAATTGCATGTTCATCCTAATCTTAGTCATGTCATGTTTTAACTGTCCTTGCATTAGGATGATTTCGATTATATTTTTTGCCTAATCAGAGTTGAGGCTCGACATCTGTGACTTGATGGCGTCCATCTTCATGGTTAATACTTTATTCTGTGACTTAAGTCCTGATATTTGCACATTCAAATCGTGATGCACCTGTAAGCATGATTAAGATAAATAGTTACATATGACCTTCAAAAACATGCCTGTGACCAAAAGAAAGGAACTGTGACCTATACTAAGTGAACTGTGGCTGCAATTTGAAGCATGATTAAGATTAATAGTTACATGTGACCTTCAAAATCATACTTGTGACCAAAGGACAGGAACTGCGACCTGTACTAAGTGAACTGTGACCGCAATTTGAAAACATTTAAACAGACATGAATAGAATCTTACAACACTCCCTTGCATTCCATGATGTTTTTCTTCATTTGGAGAATGTTGGGGACCTGAAGGGCCTTCATCAGGACGGGGTATTTCCTGAAGGGATATCACCTCACATCATCATAAAGGATCCACGAAATCGTCATCATCATCTGTAATGTGAGCCTATCTAACATCAATGTTCGTTACCAAAGGCACGGATTCTTCACTGTTGTATACAGGGTCAACGGACTTTCTCTTCCTGCTTTCCTTTCGATGGCTATCCCGGGAAAACTCAGGTTGAATTGGTTTGTTATGCTGCACGCCATCCATGTATGGCATTGCTATTTCAGCTTCAGTAAGTACCAGGTCACATATTTCAATCTGCACTGCATTACAGTAAAGATTAGAAACAATAATTTTACCATATCTTCAACTATCAGCAGAATAGAGATTATTGAAATATTACATTAGGCTTGTTGAAGCAGCCTGGCTCCCCCAACTTAGATGCAGAAGGTTGCTCGTTTGCATTCCAGTTTTTTATTCGAGGGTGCGTCCTCGATACCCTTCTGACAATAACTTCATCTAGGTCAGGGAAGGTTTCGTAGATCCATGCTTGAAAGGCTACCAACATACCTCGTATCCTATAGTGTGTGATTTGCCGACTCAAAGCATCTTTCAAAGAACTCAAGGTAATCTCAAATAGTAACTTTCCACATGGGAAACTGTTCAGCGCAGGGAAGTCCTCAACAAGCGTGAACAAGTAATGATCGACCACTTTACTATAATCTCTATGAAATAAGTAGGCAGTAATGAAGTATAGGATACTAATGAGTGCAACATCATGATCCAGGAGAGTCTCAACAAGATCCAGATCCAGCATTTGGCACGCAGATATGAATGTGGACTTCACATCTTCATGTGTCACGGTATCCACTTGAGAAAAGTACTTTTTCTTCAGTTGTGACGGTCTACTTTCGAAAATGCCCGTGTCACTATCGCCATAACATCTCAGTCCCGTGACTATGCAAAACTCAAATATATAGAATCTAACATAACATCCAGCAACCAAAAACCACATCTCTTCAGGATTAGGTTGATGGACCTGTCGCAAGAGAAAGTAATGAATTAATTGCGGTTATACCACAATTTCATGGTAGTCGAGAAAATGGACAAAGCATGTTCCCCTCATAATGAGCTTCTGTCGGTCAGATAATTTGCTTGAATACTTGAAAGTGTTGCCCTATCTTGACTTCTGACTTCTGTTTTTTCGAGCCTTCTTCTTTTCTCTTTGTGGGAATGTCTGCTGGTTTTCTTTCTTCATCTCTATTAAAACTATCTTATTGATTGAGTAATCATGTGTGGTGTCAGTGTAAGTCTATGTGATTCTAAATAGAGAGAAGGAAAGGGAATGGTCTTGGGTGCCCTATTCTGGCTCACTTAAGTGGTGTCACTTACTCTAGGATTTGGGATTCTTTATGGTTCAGGCTTATACAAAAGGGTACAATGATCTGAGCCACAATATGATCAATACTGAGATACCTCTGATTGATTCTTGAGTTGTAATAATTATATTTGTTGCCGATCTATTGTATTCTTGGGTTTCTTGTTATAATAGTAGTATCAGAACCTTTTGGGGCTGATTTTGGACTTTTGATCGTGATTTGTTTGTGGAAAATCAATTTTCACAACTAGGCCTATTTTCGATCTTTGGGATTTGACTATGGATGAAATCTTAGGTCCTAAAATTAATGGATCTGATCGTTGGTGTGAAATTTTGGTATCTAGTGGAACTGATGACTTTCAAATCTTGTAAACTGACCATTTGTTGGGGATTTTCTGGGGGTCAATACATAAGACCACCACTATGGTTCGAATCTTTCCTCTTTAAAGCCTAATCTTGTTCTATATAATTATGATTCTTTTTTTTATTCTTGTGATAATAACTACATGAATCACATAGCGCATGCTCGAGTAATCATTGATATTGTTTGATGTTTGTGTTTTCCTTTTGATCTCCTACGTTCCAAATTAAACCTTAACCGGGGGACTTGATCCTCATGGAATCCTAGTAAATTTGGACACTGGTAGTCTTGGAAACTTTTTGATATCACTGCTGATAATTTTCTGGTTATATCCATACTTATGTTTGTTCTTCTGAAATTGATATTGTACTATAAAATCATGATACTCTGTGCAATAAAGCTACTTGTACAAAGTTGGAGTACAATGAGTTATAAAAATATGTTGGCAAAATTCTCATTGATTTCAAATAATGTAAAAATCTATTTTTGAAATGATTGGTGTGGATGTGATTTTGTCATCCAACTTTGTCAACCACCTTTGTAAGTGTAGCATAACTCTACTCTGTGCTATTAATTTTTTATAGGACTATTTTTTTTAACATTGAACTCCTCAAAACCTTTTTTATGTTGATTAAAAGAATTTCATAATGACAACTGCTACTTTTGAACTTGAACTTTTTAATGGAAAAGGAGATTTTTCCATTTAACAACAAAAAATGAAGAGAGTCCTTGTCCAATAAAATGTTTCTAAAGCTATAACACATATTTCTTGAAACTATGACCGTTGATCAAAAAGATGAAGTTGATGAACTTGCTTATACATGTATCATACTGCATTTATTTAATCCATTGCTAATGGCGGTAGGAAAATTATAGTGTCTTTGATTGATATGAAAAATATCATCGAGAAAAGAAAATGTTTTCCTTATTTTGAGGAAAACAAAAACCTACTCCACTAAAAGAAAATATTTTTCTTAAAAATAAGGAAAATTATACATATTTCCAAAAGTTGAAAAATATTTTCAATGAAAAAAATAGCAATCAAACACTTCAAAATAGAAATTTAGGTATTTTTCATGAAAAATAAATGCAATCAAACACACCATTAGATACTTCTAAAGCCTTTTGGGATAAATTGGAAGAAATATACTTGGTTATGTCTTTACGCAATAAATTGATCTTCTTAGAAAGATTCTTTAGTTTAAAGATAAGACTCTTCAAGAGACCATTGATAAGTGTATAAAATACACTTATTTGGACATAAAATATAGATATTTAATAGTTCTTTTAATTAATTACGGCCTAATTTATTGTATATAAAACTCGATGATTAAAAGTGGAATTGAAAGAAATAAGCGAAAAACGATGAAAAATATCGAAGTACAAACTTTGATGACCAAATTGCAAATGTCCAATGGTTGATTTGGACAACAAGAAATATTTTGAAGATTGTTAGTAGTCAATTGGATGCAACTAGAAGTCAAAAATGAATGAAATATGATCACAATATTACAATAAATCAATTTCCAATCATACAAGATATCTTCCAGAATTTTAGTCAAAGATTGAGACCCATATCTGGCATAGTAAATGTCCGAATTGAAAATATTCTATTATTAACAAATTGTATCCCTTTGAATTTGCTTTTTAGCAATTTAAATCAACTCAATCGAATATCGGTAGATAAAGTTATGAGCAAAATACTGATTACTGTGCAGAGACAAAAAAATTGGCGTGCGAAGGTAATTTTCCTTATTCGATTGGAACTCTTTTAAAAACCAATTTGGACGTGATTTTCAAACAATTTTTGGCTCATACAAATACCTAACACCTGAATACCTTAAAGAAATATTTCATACTCTAATACTCATCAATTATTATTATCAAATGTGGAAAATTTATAATTTTTGCAAGAGAATTGAAGGGGACTTGTAAGAATTCAATCAAGTGGAGATTCAAACTTGATTTAAGTACAAAGAAGAGAAGATGTAACTAGAGATTCATCAAGAAACCATTGAAGAAATTCAATATTTCAAGATTCATTTTTATCTTATCAATTTATCAAAAATTCGGGTTATGTCTTTTCACTTAAATATGATTTCTTGTACTTTTGATATGTTAGATTAGCTTTATGCATTGCTATGATGAGATAAACCCTTGTTATAATATTTTTAGTTTTTGATTAATTATTTTGATTTGTTTTTGTCGATGTTTATTATAGGTTTTATCGTTCTTTCAATTTCTTGATCACCAATTGAATGTTAGTGAATTTTATTGTTATTGAGAGAGATAGAAGATAGAGATATACATAGTACAATACAGTTTAAATACAATATAATAAATATTGTAAGATTCGATAGACGATAGAGATATACATCTATGCTTTATATGGTCTCAATAAGTGTTCTAGCACTTGTTAATGTATTTGTCATGTTTGCATCTTTCATGGAGAAATAGAAGGGTCGCATGAGCGGAATAAATTTGATCGCTATCGAGATAGGCTTTCAATTAAATTAGGAACATTAACCAACATGAATTATTTCAAATTGTTATTTTAATTGTTACATTAAAAATGAAATAACAAGGCGGATTCGACATCTTAGCAATGCATTTCACATATTTGAAAAACACATTAACTTACTTTTAATAGTTTAATTAATAACTTAAGGATTAGTTAGAAAAATTTCAACTACTTGTTTTCCATTTGATTAAAGTTGTAATTAATTTTAACTCGATCAAATATATAGTCCTCTTAAATTCGATACTCTATTAACTACTTTATTACTTATTTATGATCCCGTCCACTTGCGAAAAATCAAACAATCAAGTTTTTGGCATCGTTTTCAAGGACTATTATTTTTCATGAGTTTTAGTTAATTTTATCTTAAATCTGTATTTTACTATTTTTTTTTTAGTTTAACTTATTATATTAGAAAATTTTTGACAATGTTTCTTACTTCATTTTCCATAATTGAATATGACTGTAGCTAATGAAAATACAAGGCTCATGGGGGAATGAATGGCTCCACCGATTGTGAAAAGCCAATCTAGCATAATATATCTATCGTTTGGTCGAGTAAACTTCCACCTAAGGACTGATGTTATTAACATGTTCCAAAACGCGTTATAATTCTTTGGAAGAGCTTGGGAGAATCCTATCGCTCATATATCAAGATTTCTAGACATGTATACAACTATTGAGTATCCAGGGTTGTTTAGTGAAGCAATCAGACTGAAGCTTTTCCCATACACATTGAGAGACTCGGCATCGGAATGGTTAGATACTTTCCCACCTCAAAGTATCACTTCTTGGAATAGCTTGAGTCAGAAATTTCTTAATAAATATTTTTCATCGAAAATGATTGCAAAGCTCAACAGTTGGACTTCGAATGTTATTTAGAAGCTTAGGAACGATACAAGAGTCTACTCCATCAATGCCCACAACATGGATTACAGAAGTGGCTCTAGGTGCTATATTTTTTCATTGGTTTGAATCCAAATTTAGCAGGGTTAACGTAGACTCTGTTTGAAATGGTTTTATCACAAAAAGAACCACGAATGAGGTCTACCAAATCATGGAGGACTTGACATTCATTGGTATACTTTGATCTAATAAAAGGGCAAGTGGAAGGAAGGTCGTTAGGGTATATGTTGTTGATTCTTTGACAGCAATATCATTTTAGTTGACATCATTGATAAAAAAAAGTTGGAACAGCTAAGTGCAATTCTAATAGCCAGACAGGAATGAAAGCATTATAGAGGGAGTCATGAAAGTGTTGGTTGTACTATGGGCTGTCCTCTTGCCTAGTCAGTAGGGGATGTGAACTATGCTCAAAATTTTCAAAGACAACAACACAATCAAAATTCTAACACTTACTACCCTGACTGAAGGAATTACCCAAGTTTCTAATAGAGTAACAACTAGAGAGCTCAGATTGCGCCACAACAGACTACACTGCAAGGTTTTCAGTTGATTGAAAATAAGTCTTTTTTGGAAAATCTTGTTACTAAATTGGCGGAGATGTTTACCCAACACATGCCAAAAAAAAGAAAGATAAAACCTTACAAGTTCAAGAAGCCGCTATCAAAAACTTGGAAAATTATATGGGACAAATAGCTAAAGCACTTTCAGATAGACTGCCAGGAACATTGTCTAGTAACACATAAACAAATCCTAAAAAGCAGGTAATGGTAGTGAAGGTTGTAGAGGAAGAGCAGAATGAGGCAATAATTACCTGTAGTGGAGTTCAACTACCAAATATTAATGTAAAGAGACCAGTTACTACAAAAGAAAAGGTACATACTATGGTTGATGAGTGATTGGAGGAATCTGAACAAAACAAAAAAGCAGTGATAGAAAGAGCATCAAAGAATTCACAAGTTAAGGAAATTGCTCTTACTAAAGAATTTTTGCCACCACTATTTTTACAAAGACTATAAAAGAGAAAGCTAGATGAAAAAGCTCCACATCAACATCCCATTTATCAATGCAATCCAACTGATCCCGATGTATGCAAAGTTCTTGAAGGACATGATATCTAAGAAAAAAAAACTTTCAGACTGGGAAGAAGTGGCATTGATTGAGGAAAGCAGTACAAAGCTACAAAATAAATTGCCAAAACTCAAATAACTGGGGGTTTCACTTTAACTAGCTATTTCACTAGGCAAGGAATTTTATTTTAATGCTTTATATGATACATGTACAAGTGTAAATTTAGTGTTTTTGTCTACTTTCAGAAAATTAGGAGTTAGGGAAGTCAAAAGATCGAATATGATGTTGTAACTCACAGATGGGAGCATCAGATACCCATGAAGCAAGATTGAGGATGTGCTCATCAAGGTTAGAAAGCTGATATTCCATATTGATTTCCTTGTTACGGACCTCGAAGATGACCAAGATATGCCAATAATCTTATGTCGGCCTTTTATAGCAATAAGTCGAACCTTGATTGACATGGAAAAGGGTATACCGACCTTGAGGATGGAGGATGCACATAAGATATTTAAACTAATAATTCACCCAAGCAACCATTAGTCCTGGAGGAGTGCAAGTATATTGTTGAAAAGATGCAATAAGGCTCAAACAAGGCTGAAAATTGCAAGGCGTGCAAGGGCTCAAGATATTTATTCAAACTACCATAATCAATTCCTCTGTACAATATATCTAAAGACTAAACCACTCACTTATTAGGAGGCAACCCAATTTTCTAACCTTTTATATTTATTCTACTTTTTGTACTACATTGCATATAGATTAATTTTGATCATTAGATTGCAATAGATTTGGGTGCATTTCAATTCTATTTAGGAGTCATCTTTATCGTTGATACTTAGCCTAGTTAAAGAAAAACATTAATAGGGTCAAAAGGAGCTGAAATATGCATGTGACTTAAAATTCTAGTTTAAGCACAAAAAAGAAAAAGAACTAATTTGGACTCTTTTGATTGCTTTCTTCTCATATTAATAGGTACGATGAATATAAACCTTGTAAGAAGCTTAACAACTTGCACTTTGAGATGGATTGCTAAATACGTGGTTAAAGCTTTTTCAAGTAAATTGGAAAACTATACGTGGTTAAGTCTTTATGCAATAAATGTTTCGTCTTAGAAAGATTCTTTAGTTTAAAAATAAGAAGCTTCAAAAGAACATGACGACAATTTAGACATTTTCAAGAAATTAGTGCATGATGTTACTAATGTTGGGGACAAGGTATTTGAGGAGTACAAGGCATTTATGCTCCTCAATGCCATAACAAAAACATATAAGGATGTCAAAATTGCCATTAAGTATGGCAAGGAGACATTGACCCCTAATGTTGTCATCAACTCTCTTAGAAGTAAAGAATTGAAGTTAAAATCTAAGAGACATGGGAGAGATTCTAAGAGATTGCATGTTAGAGGTAAAGCAACTCTCTTAGAAGTAAAGAATTGAAGTTAAAATCTAAGAGACATGGGAGAGATTCTAAGAGATTGCATGTTAGAGGTAAAGCACAAAATAGGCAAAGAGGGAATCAATAGAATCATAATTAGTTTGTTAGCGGTAATAATAATAAGACTAAGACCAAGAAAAGAAAATGTTATGGGTGTGGGAATGTTGACCACTTTATAGAAGAATGCTACAAGAAGAAAAATGAACAGAGAGATTAGTATTTAGATGGAGGAAACTTAGTTGAGCCTCTAGATTCCAACATTGTTGTTTTTACAAAGTCACGTACTCATCTGAATACTACAAATTTTGTTGATAACAGCGATCAGATCCAAAAATAGATCTTGGATTCTGAGTGTACATTCTATATAACCTTAGAAAACATTGGTTTGGAAGATTATAAAGAAATGAATCGATCAGGGAAAGTAGTTATGTAGAATAATGTGGCCTCCAGGGTGAGAGGCATAGGTCAAGATACATCGAAATTGGAAAATGATCTACACACTAGAAAGAGTAAGATATGTTATTGAACTTAACAGGGACTTAATTTCAATGGGAGACCTTAATGCTTTAGGTGTGGAAGGTAGAATTGGAAATAGCCTATTAAAAGTGAATAAAGGTTCACTTGTTATTTTCACAGTTACCAAAAGAAATGGTATCTATATCACCAAGGCTACTAATGGCCTATCTGACCCTTCAGGGATATCTATTGCATAGATTGATGGCAGTTTAACATAGCACAATAGGTTAGCCCATGTGAGTGAGAGAGGCCTGCGCATCCAATTTTAGAAAGGGAGTTTTTGAGAAGGATGTTATTTCAAAAGTGCCATTCTGTGAATACTGTAGCTTAGGCAAACATCACAGGCTACATTTTCATATTGAAAACATAAAACTACTTCTATTTTTGTATATATTCATTTAGATATTTGGGGGTCTCCATGTACTATAACTTAATACGGAAATAGATATTTCATGTCCTTGATTTTCCTAGAAAAGTTTGGATTTTCTAATAAAACAAAAATCTGAAACATTTGAAAATTTTAAAACCTGGAAAATTTTGATTGAAATTAGATTGGAAAGAAAATTAAAATCCTTATCTTTTTTGTAAAGAAAATGGGAGTTAAAATATAAAACCATCTCTTATTCTCCGCAATAAAATGGAGTAGCTGAAAGAATGAATAAAACAATTTTAGATAAGGTCATGTGTATGATGATTAGTTCTGGAGTTCCTAAAGTTTTATGGGGGAAAGTTGTAATGATAGCAACTTATATTGTTAGAAGGGAAAATACCTGAGGAGATATTATTTGGAAAGACTCATGACTACTCTCATTTGAAAACCTTTGGCTGCGTTGTTTATCTTCGTCAAAATGTTGGTAATCTTGAACCAAAATCTCTAAGATGTGTTTTTATGGAGTATCCTATTGGTTAAAATGATATAGGCTTTGGTTTAGAGAGTCTAAGGGTTTTAAAATAATAACCAACATGGATATGACTTTTAATAAGTCCAATAGGAATGACAAAATTGCTCCTAGTGAAGGAGAAGGGAATGGAATCAAGTTGCAGATGGAGCTTGGCACCTCTTCTGATTTCATTAATGAAAATTAGAATGAGAATGAGGTTAAAGAGACTGGTGAGACAGAAAAATTATAGAAAGTGAAGTTTAAGTGAGTGATGGGGATCAACGTGCTACTTTAGATGATTGTCAGTTGATTAGGGATAGGATTAGAAGAGAAACTACAGAGCCTGCTAGTTTTAATGATTACCTTTCTCTAGCTGTTCTGTCCTATCAGGTCTGGCCTTTAAGGAACTTAAGACTTGTAATACGGCTAAATGTTAGCTATCACAACATTGGCTTGTTATTATGAAAGAAGAGATGTCTTCCTTACTTAAGAATGAAACCTGGAAACTAGTGTTCCAAGCCTACAGGTAAGTCTAAAGTTGATTGTAAGTGGATTTATACCATTAAGGAAAGAAAAATTATGTGAAGTAGCCTCTTAGATTTAAGGCTAGACTTATAGCAAAAGGGTTTACACAGAAACTTGGCATAGACTATATGGAGATCTTTTCCCCCGTAGTCAAATATATTATCATAAGAATAATGCTTGTATTGATTTGCTCATTATGATTTAGAGCTTAAACAAATGGATGTTAAAACTGTTTTTCTACATGGTGATTTAGATGAAACTATTTATATGTTTTAGCCACAAGGTTTTATTGGTTAAAAAAAACAAAATCCCGATCATGCATATTTGTTAAAAATGTCATTATATGAGTTAAAACAATCACCTAAATAATGGAATAAAAAGTTTGATAACTTTGTTGCATATGTTAACTATATAGGAAGTGCCTTGATCATTGCCTGTACTTTAAGAAAAATAAAAAAGATTTTGTAATTGTTTACTTACTGGTAATTGTTTACTTACTCCTTCATGAGAATGATATGCTATTGATTATCATAATATACATGACATTAATGACACTAAGAGGTCTTTAAATTCTAAATTTGAAATGAAAGATTTAGAGCATGCTAAAAGAATTCTTGGTATGGATATCATAAGAAATAGGTTTAAACAATTGTTAATACTTAACCAAATTTCTTCTGTGGAAAAGGTTTGTCAAAATTCTCCATGCATGAGTCTAAGTACGTAACTTTACTATTTGATTCACATTTCAAATTAGTAAAGACCAATGTCTCATAAATGAATCTAACATTAAATATATGAGTAAGGTTCTATATGCCTATGTTGTCGGATCTATGATGTATACTATGGTCTATACTAGACCTATGTGGCCTACACCATTTGTACCTATAGTAGGTGCATGGCCAATCGTGGCCCTGAGCGCTGAACTACTTTAAAATGGTTGTTAAGGTATTTAAAGGGATCATCTAAATTGGGTTTATGTTTTAAATATTGCAATAAGGAGATTGTGTTGAAGGGTTTTATCGATTCTGACTATGCTGGGGATAGGAACAATATGAAAATTAACTATTGTACATATGTTTACTTTGTGTGGTACCTACATTAGTTGAAATTCTAAATTGCAATCAATTGTAGCTCTATCCACCACAGAAGCTGAGTGTGCGTCTGCAACTAAAGCCATTAAAGAAGTAATGTAGCTAAAGGGTTGTTAGCTAAGATATATGAGTTATCTAATCCTAGGGTAATTTATTTAGATAGTTAGAGTGCAATTCATTTGTGTAAAAACCCAATTTTTCATGAAAAAAACTAAACATATAGATGTTAGAATGCATTGTTAAAGAATCTGTGTTACTTGAAAAATCCCCACCCGATTCAATCATGTTGATATAGGAATACATCTAAACAAGTTTCAATCTTGTTTACAAAACTTAAGAATTGGTACTGGGTAATTTTTCGTATTTCATTGCAGGTACATTTCACTTGGTGCAGATGGAGAATTACAAAACTGACCCTTAATTTTTTTAGTGTTATCTTTATTCTGTATATAGTCTTATTACCATTAGCATCAAAGTGGAGATTTATTGGACGATGATGCCATTGTATTCAGTCCAATAAGGGGATAAAGATGAAGCTAGGCTTAGCCCATTTGCATGTTTATAAACCATTACCTGACAAGCTAAACCAGGGCCCAAAACCCAAATCCATAAAGGAAAACACATTTTGTAGTGCGACTTAAGTTGCCTCTTAATGCACAAGTTAGATGCTCTGAGCTATTGATGATCATCTAATATCAATTCTCTGGAGCCTTCTTCTTTTCTCTTAGTGGAAGTGTTTGTAGATTTTACTGAGTAATCCTATGCGGTGTCTAAATGTGAATTTATGTGATCCTAAATAGAGAGAAGAAAAGGAAGTGATCTTGGGTGGTCTCTTCTGGCTCATTGAAGTAGCATCACCTACTCTAGGGTTTGGGGGTTCTTTGTGGTTTTGGATTGTACAAAATGGTGCAATAATTTGTGTCCCAATCAATACCGAGATGCCTCTATTTGATTCTTGAGTCGTAATAATTAGATCTGTTGTATTCTTGGCTTTCTTGCTATAATGGCTATCACACTGAAACTCGACAATTCCCCCTCTTCTTCTCCTTCTTGAAAACCTAGCTTCATCATTTGTGTCTTTATCTAATAGCCAAGATATATATTTCAAAAGGAAAGATAAGGATCTTAGTGTTGACGTCTAAATTTATGCTTGCTAGAATATCTAATCCACTTTGTTATAAATGTCATGAGCTTAGCTTTCTAAAATATATCTCTTGTGGCTATGCCTAGGAAAAAAACTGAAAAATCGACCATACCAAACCGACATGGGTCGGTTCTGGTGGTTTGGTTTGATTTTCTTTTAAACAAAACAATGACGAATCGATTTAGTTATAATTTGAAATCTCAAACCGCTGGTAAACCGAACCAACCTAATCCACTTATATGTTTACTTTTTTTTTTTTAATTTAAAAAAATAAAAAATCAAAGATAAGCTCTAGTCTCATAATTATTTCTCCATTTCACCTAATCTATAATGTTGCTGGTAAGTAATAATACTGAAAATTTTCTTTCAAAAGCTCATTATATTATATGTAACATTTTTCCTTACTCAGGCAGTCAAAATATAAAATACATAAAAAAATAACAACATTTTTAAATTTTCTATTGACTCATCTCTATTAACCTAATAGTTCTTGTAATATTAAATTATTTGATTATTTTAGCTCTTGTAATTTAAATGGGCCAAAATTTTGGACAATTTTTTGAAAAATATTCAATTTGGACTAAAAGTGCAAATCGATTAACCGAACCGATCCAAAGTGTTGTTCGATTTAAGAGATTGAGTGGGTTGGTTTGGATTGAAATTCACCCGAACCGATTAATTTGGTTTTGGTTTTAATTTCAGGTTGGAGTTGAAATCGATCCAACCAAACTGCGCCCAGATCTACTTGTGGCGTAAAACATCTTTCATGGCATGAGTTCATTGAAAATTTAAAAAAATAAAATAAAATAAGATAAAATTTCAGTTCACCCAAACGTTTTTCTTTAAGATCTCGTTTCCTATTAATCCTCCACAAAAATGACTCTAAAACTATTATGAAAAATATAAACATTGATATGAATAATATTTGCTCTTAATTATTTTTTAATAATTTAAATTTTTAGAAACATCTTCATCTCATATGGTCGAAGAACAAATAAAGATTTTAAGTTCAAATATTCATTAATGAAAACACTACGTGTTGAAATTTTGAAGAAAACAATAAATCTGATCTAAATCTAAAACCACATTTTAAATACAACTCTAGTGAAATGAGGCTCCTCACCAAGGCAGGCTGGTCCACTTGGAGCCAAAAATTGGCAAAGGCGTTTCCTTTTTCTTTTTAATTTTTCTTCTAATGAGATTTTCTCAAATCTCAGTGAAATGATAGGTACTGTGATCCATTAAATTGGTTCGATATGGACATTCGGGTGGGCGGTGATGATCATAATAATGAATCAATTTGAATGCCGATCATGTCAATTTGACGCAAAATATTCAACACACACACACACACATTCAATGTGTTACCAATTTTCTACTATAATAGTATAGTTTACACTGGTTGACCTTTTGTTAGATTTTGAAATAAATTTATTGGGAGACCTTTAGCCTAGGGATGGCAATTGGATTTGTCGGTTCGGGCCGCCCGTGGTTCAACTCGAAAAAAGCTCGAAACTTGGGAGAACCGAGCCGAGGCTCGGGCCAAGCCCCATTTTTAGGTGTAGGGCAAAGCTCGAGCCGGCCTGTGTGACTTGTCGGCTCGGAGCATATTTAAAAAAAATTAATTAGAAAATAAATAAAAGGCAGTGTACTGCTGCCAGAAATAGGGCAGCAGGTTGCTGCCTTAAATGGCAGCAACCTGCTGCCATTTTATTTAATAAAAAAAAATTCCAAAACCAAACAAAACCAGAACCGGGTCGAGCCTAATTTTTTTTGCTGAGCTTTTGCTCGGCTCAGGCCCGAAAAAAAAGCTCAGATATTTTATCAAAACCGAGCCCGAGCCTTGAATTTCGGTTCGCAAGCCGGCTCGACTCGTTGACATCCCTAGATCATCCATGTACAAGGCTCTTTGCAAATTAGTTTATGATAATCCATGTTAATGCAGGTCAATTTTACTTCAAAAACTTTGAGGAAAGAAAAAGATTGTTTATAAGTTTAGAGAGGAACATACTGAATGAGTTCACCCCCACCCCCCCGGCCCCAACTTTCAATACCTTTACGAGAAGTCGTCTGATCGACTTTCAATAATTTACATAAACTGTGTCCACAGGATACATAAGGACTGATCTTTTTTAATGCATACTGACAAACTGGTAGAATAATTTAAATATACAATGCACACGAGGTGACGAGGTTGAGTCTTTTCTAAAGCACACACATAGTGTCATACATCAAAATACGAACTCTTACAATAATAATACAGAATGATAATAAAACTACACATTGCAATATAGTTGTGACAATTCTGGAACAGTAGAGGCATGCGATTCCTAGATTTGCTTCTGATTTTGGTACTTCATTTGAGTCTCAGGACAGTCAATGATACCACCAATGATCTTCTTCAAGGGTGGTGGTGTCTTATGAGTCCTCAAAGGGATAAGCAATCTGAAGATCATTTCATGGAGCTATGCCACAAGTCATTTTGTGTTAATTAAAAACGATGGAGAAGTAAAAAAAAAAAATTATGTCCTTCTAACAATGTTTTGGATGAAAACTGTCATCATGGACAAGATGTACTAATTAACATAATGTTGATTGTAAAAATGCAATTAAAAATGTTGAGGGACATAACTATAATAATAAGCAAAGGTTAAGAATATTTAATGCAATTTAAATTTAATGCACTTATAAGAAATGGTGGTGTCAATATGGTCACACATTTAAAAAGGAAAACTTTACTAAGTGCACAATGTATATAGGGTGTAATTACACTTTGAATAATATGTTTTATAAATTTACATTTTACATACTATATTTTGCATAATGATACAAAAAGCACCATCGAGTAAAAATTTTACAAATATGACATTACAAGTAGTTGAATGGACAAAAATACTCCTAATTAAAATAACAAATCATAACCTATGTATTAGTTTATGAAACGTTTGGTGTCTATTTTCTATTTATCGATTTTTCATTAAAGGATGAATTTCATTTTGTTTAGATTAATAAAAGGGAAAATTGCAGCCGTGATCTCAAACCTTTACATTTTTTTGCAATCCAAAATGATGGAAAACGTTAGTTCCAACGTCAATTGACCTTAAAAATGAGGGAAAAAATGCAAATTTTGACCAATTTAAACAATGACATTTTCGTCCAATTTAAAAGTTCCTATATTTCACCTCATTCATTACACTTCTCCACTTTTGCACTGGCATTACACATCCCAATATTAAATGTCAAAAATTATAAAAATCATTCCTAATTTGTTTTGTTCTCTACATCTACCACAGCCTAAGCTACAAGAAACATGTAGTTATCTGCATCAATACCAACTGCTGCATCAATACCAACTGCAGCCAACAAGTGCCTACCTTGTGCCTTCTTTGTATGAAAATTCCCCTGTAGAAATTGGTTACAATTTGCCTTTTTTCCATTTTTGAGGTCAACGAATGGTGGAACCAACTTTTTTAGTCATTTTGAACTGCATATGCGAATTTCTCAAAGGTTTATGACCTATACGGTGACGCAAACTAAAAGTTAAGGTAAAATCTACAAAAAATGCAAATATTTATGACCATAGCTGCAAGTTTCCCATAATAAAATTTGTTGACCTCAAAATCTGATTTGGACCCAACTCATCAAGAGACCATCACTCATCTCTCCTTCACATACAATATTTGTACTAATAGACACACAAGTTAGAGGGACATATCGAGGCTTCTCCAAACAAAGTAACGAAAATTGCAATAGCACGCACTCCAACGCTTAAATCAATGAACAAACATATAACTTGGTGTATGAGAAATGCGAAACGAAAAGAATGCACAAGTCTAGTTTATATTTCTAGAGTAAAAAAAAATATCAAATTTGCAATTACCACAATGTGTGAGTATTTATAAATTTTTAGTCCTATTTTGATCCTTTTAATTCAAATTTTCAATATTGATCATGTCCAAAACCTTCCACGTTGATCCTCAAACCTTTTATATTCATCCGTAATTGGTCCTTCTCAAGTTTTGAAAGTATGTAAATCAGTCCCTTAACTTTTCAAGTGTTACATTTCACTCTCGACACTTAAAACTTCTCTCCGATTGCTCTCTTAATGCTTTTTATCAATCTCGTTCAATTCGGTTAGTCTTCAATTGCTTAGAATCAATTTCAATTAACCTCAAAATCTCTTTTTTCTCCAAATGCCTCCTTGTCCGAAATTTACCTATAATAAAAATAATTACACTAAATTAAATAAAATTTCGCTTAATTTACAAAATTTATCAAGTTTATAAATACAAATAATATGTAAAACACACTTATCACTAATACAAGAAATTTTAATACTGAATAAATATGAGGCTTATGATTCCAATATATAATATTCAATACAAGTCGTCAAAATGTTAATGCAAGAGAATAATCAGATTAATTTAGTCGCTATTGAAGTCATTACATCACGTGGATATCCATAAATCTCTATATTTATTATTCACATGAAATAATTGCCCCCATGCACTCACTCCACTTTTTGTCCCTGGCTTCGCTCTCTGTAAAAATTGGATTCACTTTCAACGAATGCAAAATTACGATTATTCAATCAGTGCACCCACCATATATGTCCCTTATTGTTCCATCCTATTCAAACTACAAAGAGCCCATGTGCTATTTATCGACGATGATGACGGATCTTAGTATTAGAAAATTGACCTATCTATAGCCAAGCGATCGTCTGGTTCATATTATTTCAAATTATAATGAGAGGAATAGAAATTTTTTGCAGAATGTGTGGTTAAAAAGAAAGAAAATTTTTTTGAATTTACATGTAATATTATTTTATTGGAGAATGTGTGGTTGATAAGAATGTGAAGAAAAATGAATTATAATTTAATGGGAAATAATGTGGGCAAAACGAGGGCACGTGTCATGGTCTCATTTTTATTTCTAATTTCTTTTACTTCAAAAAATTGTTATATTAGCAAAATCCCTCAATTAAATTGCTTGTTATTTTATTAATTTACCCACAAAATTCTTTCTCTCAATTTTTGTGTCTACTTATCATCAAAGAAGCTTAAAAATGAATAAATGTTACTTCAGTACTTGATTAGACAATCAATTATGACGAAAAATTAAGAATTGAAATGAGACTTACAATGAACGTTAGATGTAAAATCATTTAAAAGAATCTAGGAGTGTCAACTGGTTTACACAAAATTTAATTTGAACTATTTAAAGTTCTTTCGATCACCAGTTCGATTATGACCCTTAATGCTTTACCTTTTTTTATTCTTTCTTGTCCGAATTTTAAAATTTTGATCTTCATAGATTAATGTTTAGTATCATAGCGACATGTCATATATATGTAACATTCCACTCCAAAAAGGAGGAGTTTCGCCATCCAAATTGGTATGCACCTCACATTCTCTAATCCTTGCTTGAAGGGGTCTCCTGGTTTCTGCTCCATTTTATCAATCTCCCATTTCGGGTCTTTCTTGAGAGAGAAGGGAAAGAAGGGGAAGAAGCTGCTGAAAGAGTCTCATTCTTTGCCCTTTTCTTTTGACTCCCAATTTTCTCGTTCTTCAATTTCGAACTCTTGACTTCCCCAGCAATAGATCCAGATGTCCTATATTTCTGCTGGAAATTTTTGATCCTATTGATTAAACATTGTCGTTTTTTGCAGATTTCTCGTGGCATCTTCCAATTTGCTGTGTTTTTGTCTGAAATTTGAGGTTTTATAGTCAGTTTTCCTTTGAATGAATCGTATTTTGCTTTTTTCCAGAGGACAATCCCCTTGATCTTCTCTCTCAGTTAACCATTCGATCAATTCTCTATTCTTCTTTCTCAATTTCTGCAATTCATCCCAGTTGCTTCAGATTTTTCGATTTATTTATAATTTTATTCCTCGATCTTGATTATTTATTTTCTTGGAATCTCTGCCTAATCCATTGCATTTCCAGCTCATTCATCTGGGAATGTTCTATATATCGGTTTTGCGAAAGGACCTTGCTGCAATGGCAGAAAAAAAATGACAGAAGGCCTGATTGTTTTGCTATAACGTAATTCATTTCTAGATTTGGGTTTGTTTTCTCTGATAATGGGTTGCGTAAATTCGAAGAAAAAATTATGCCAGAATTGCCAGGCGCCGGTGCGGCGGAGCTACTCAATGAACGTCCGCCGTCCGTCGGGAAAATCAGACGATAGCCACCATGTGGTGGCTTTTGCTTCATCCACATTAGGTTCTTTGAGGCTTGATACATTGAATCGGCATCATCCATTTAATCAGAATCATTTTATAGAAGACGAGATTCCGTTTGGAAATGTGGGAAACAATAAAGAGAAAGTGATTAAAGATGAGTTCAAAATGGAGATGATCGAGGCAAAAACTTGGTCAGAAATGATCAACGAGAAAATCCCAAAGGTGTTTGCTAAAACGCCTACAAGAACTCCTCCGGGTGAGCCGGAGACTATCAATGTTTGGGAATTGATGGAGGGTCTTGAGGATTCTTGCCCTCTAAGGCCTCCTCACCATCTTCGTAGTTTTTCTTTCCAGGTTCCACGTAATCCATATTTGTCATGTCTTGATGAGCAATCGACGCCAAGATTGAAAGAAAATGGTGAAGCATCGTCCACTGCGTTGCGGTCCGATAGGACTGATAATGACTCGAATTTGAATTCGACTTCAAATGGTATGTCAGTCCATGTTCCGCAAAATCCTATTTTGTCTCATCTTGATGATCAAACTATGCCAAGACTGAAAGAAAATGATGAAGCGCCATCCATTCCATTATGGCCCGATATGTCTGACAATGACTCGAACTCGAATTCGAATTCAAATGATACATCTATAGTTTCAGAATTTGATCCTGAGGTGATTTCCACTTTTCGGAAAGCACTCGAGGATCTTCCTCCGGCCAATCCGTTCCACCTAAAGTCATTGGACAGTGAAAACCAGGCAGTATTGACCGGAAAGGATCAGCTTTTGGAGGTAAAAAATGATGAGCAAAAAGCAAATGGCACTTTCGCGGGGAATCGGGTTAATGCAGCACGCGGTACAGGCAAAGTGATTGTGTATTATACAAGCCTAAGAGGTGTGAGAAAGACATACGAGGATTGCTGCCATGTTCGAGTGATTCTAAAAGGGTTAGGTGTTAAGGTTGATGAGAGGGATGTATCAATGCATTCAGGATTCAAGGAGGAGCTGAAAGAGTTATTGGGGGACGGGTTCCGGGGGGGCTTGCCAAGAGTTTTTGTGGGACAGAAGTATGTTGGCGGGGCAGAGGAAATCCGGCAAATGAATGAGGAGGGAAGGCTCGAAAAGGTGGTGGAAAGCTGTGAACTGGTGGAGGACAGCGGTGGTGGAAGTGGAAGAATTGAGGTTTGTGAAGCATGTGGGGATATTAGATTTGTACCTTGTGAAACATGTTGTGGGAGTTGTAAAATATACTTCGAGCGTGATTTTGAGGAAGAATACGATGAAAGTGAACATGAATATGGCTTTCATCGATGCCCTGAATGCAATGAAAATGGACTTGTACGATGTCCAATGTGTTGTGATTAAATACATGTTGCTTGAGCAAGATTTTTCCATTTTCGGGTTTTTCATTTCCTTTGTGAGTCGTTTGTTGTACATAAGTGGCTTGTCTCTACAGTACTAAACAATATTACGAATAAATATGAAATCATAAGTTTATTAAATGCCCATTTTTAACTCGTATTATTTGCCAAATAGGTCCGTAGAGATTTGATGGTTTGCGGACAGTCACCGATGTTGTCTTTTAGATATGTTGGTTGCTTGTGCTGTTCGTTTCATTCTCAGGAGAATTTGTGTACTTTTTAACTGTTGTTGGAGTGTAACTATTTTCCTAATTTGTTTTATTAAAGAAATTCTTCTAGACTAACTTGATCAAGTCAAGTTGGTACAGATCTAATTTAATTTATATTTTGTTATTTTCTTATTCTATCCGTCTTCACTTTCTTTTATGATTTTATAAGCACATTATAAACAATTATAAGGAACTAATCAAAGTTGAACATGTATTGCACATTATTCTGGAATACTTTTTAAATGTTATAAAAGTGATATTTTATCCTAATTTATGGAAGGATTTGTTGAGTCTCAAAAAA
>NC_036250.1:12679040-12685790 GCF_002742605.1 Olea europaea var. sylvestris | reverse complement strand
TGAACTCCTCTCTCACCTACAGCAGTTTTATAGCCTTCAGGCAATCCACTAACAAACGTGTGCACATTTGCAGCTCGAGCTGCTTCGACTACTTCTGCTTCGGTTGCGCCATCGTTCCCATAGGCAATGTTGTCGAAAATGCTGGCCGCAAAAAGTGCTGGCTCCTGCTGCACTAACCCAATTTTCTGCCGGAGCGACTTCAAGTTCAACCTCCGAATGTCTTTTCCATCAATCATAACCTTACCAACCATTGGATCATAAAATCGCAGGATTAGTGATATTACCGAACTCTTTCCCGATCCGCTCGCCCCAACAAGTGCTTGGCTTTGGCCAGCACGGATTCTTAGGCTGAGATCCTTGAACACAATTACATCTGGACGTGAAGGATAGGCAAAGTCAACATGACGGAGTTCAATCTCACCGCGAATTGATTCAACTGGCTCTGCTTCAGAATCATCAGGATCTATCCTCGTCGAGCGATCGAGAATGGAAAATACAGAGCCAACAGCTTCACCACCCCTAATAATCTCAGGAGCAAGGCTAACAGTTTCAGCAACAGAATTTGCCGTAATAACCAAGACTACAAACACCTTAATGACCTTCGAGAAGGTAGAGACGCCTTTCCTAACAAGGTGAGCACCATACCACAGGATTAGAGCTTCCGACGCATAAAGTGCAAGCTGTGAAAGACCAAATAAAAACCCGGACGACTGGCTGCGGCGAAGACTTTGTCTTTGCGGGACACGGAGTTCGTGGCAGAACAGTGAAAGGACTTTTTCTTGCGCATTGAAAGCTGCAACAGTCCGAATATTGCTTACTCCTTCCCCCGCAATCATGCTAGTTTTTGCATGTGCCTTGGCTGTATCTCCAGCAAAACCTTTGAGAGAGAGTTGCTGCGTGATTCCGAAATACAAAATAATTATTAAAATTAAAATACTAACAATTATTTAACAAAAGGGAAAAGTACACTTTCCATAAGATCATCACATTGATATAATTTAACTTAGTAAATATATATTATTTTACATTTACCCTATGCTTATCTATGCGAAATACAAGAAGTAAAAAAAGAAAAATAAAAAATGATTCATATAAGTTGACAGAGTCATGTGCAAATTGATCACGGGATGAGAATCTATGGCAGAGGTGTGAATATCTAGGGGACTGAAAGATGGTGAAAATCTAGCAATCAAACCCCACCATCGACAGGCATTAACTTAGGTCTCAGAGAAATAAGACTCCACTGAAGCACACTGCAATGCATCGTCAGAGCAAGGTGAAAATAATTTAGCCTGGCATGTAAATAGTGAAGAGAAACAGACAATCTTTGATTTGACACACGAATATAAGTTCAAAAAAGCAGAGAAATAACTCAAATAAGAAAAAAACAACACTTCTTGGTTAATGGTAAATAATAAAATCTTATACTATTTTTTTCTTCACTCCTAGAGGAATAAACCGGGCAGGCATGGCAAGGTTTTGAGATGGTCCAGCGCAACCGAACATCTGCAATTTATTTCTTCACCTAGCTTATTTTGGTTTTTCCAGATACGGGCCCACAAGGGCTAGACCGTTATTGTTAAAGAGTTGTGCACTCACATTTACCCTCTCGTCCCTTAATACCTAGGAGTGAGTTTAGGTGCCAAGATCCAACCATGTACCATAAAATTGACATACTACCAAATAAATACCTACTTGTGCTATTCGAAATGCTCCTCCATGTGGTAATAAGCTTCTAAGCCCAAGATCTCACTACGAAAAAAATGTAAGCGGCGCAGATTGAGGGAGATATACCTGAGCAAAATTGGCTAGGACTAGGAGAGGGAAGGTAGCCAGTATGAGCAATGAGACCCTCCATTCCACTATGAAGGCAACTATGAATGAAGTGAGAAGAGAAGTCATATTCTGCAATATAACAGAAATTCGCTCCGCAATAGCAGATTTGACATCTGCAGCATCAGTTGCTAGGCGGGCTGCAAGGAGACTTGAATTGTTCTCCTCCTCATCGAACCATCCAACTTCATTCCTCAAAATTGCTGAGAAAATAGAAATGAAAAATTACTTAGTATGACAAGCATAATTCAAGTAGTGCAAGTCTATTTTTGACAGTGTTTAAATTATGTTCTCCCAAGAATATTGTCCAAAAAGATGTGAGCAAACTCCATGCCTAGGAAAGTATAGGAGTCTTGTATTGCCTTCAGATGCTGTGTTATGAGCTTGTGATGGAAAGTACAACATATTACATAGAAACAAAAAGATTTTAAAATTTGTCATTTAATATCGTGCGGACATGTCCATTACTATGTACAAAACATGCTATAATGGAAAAACACTGCACGAAATGGTTTATACCTGCAAGCATCATCCTCCTGACTCGTGTAGTGAGGTTCTCTCCCATAATACTAAAGAAATAGTGTTGTATCAAATATGCCATGACAGCATAAAGACCAGCTCCGATGTAAATAAAAACATATTCCTTTGTCTTCCTTTCCATGCTAGCCGGATTTCTATAGTAGAAAACCTCAATCATATTGCTCATCACAATTGCGAAAGTTGGACCGATGAATCCAGAAAGAACTGATCCTATCGCACCCATGATCGAGTAAGGCCACTCGGGCGCATTCAGTTTAAGAAGCCGGCAAAAGTACCCAGCAGGGGCAGGATTTTTCCTATCAGTCTCGGCATTTGATACCATCTCTATATGGCCATCAGCACCCGTGCTATAAGAATAACTCAAGTTTCTTAAACTTCCAGAACGAAGGCTAAGAGATTTTGTCGACAGTGAATGACTTAGCCGTGATGAACGTGTACGGCGAGTTGAAGGATTCGAAAAATCTCTGTTTCCTACCATTTCCTGGAATCTAATTAAGGATGCATAGGCCCCAGCTTTGGCAATCAGTTCTTCATGGCTTCCAGTTTCCACAACTTGCCCTTGCTGTATAACTGCAATAGAGTCCACATTTCTTATGGTTGAAAGACGATGAGCGACAACCACTGTTGTCCTCCCGACCATCAGACGATCTAGTGCCTCCTGAACAATGCTTTCTGAACCTGTGTCAAGGGCACTAGTTGCTTCATCAAGCAGAAGTATTTTCGGGTTCCTCAACATAGCTCTTGCTATTGCTATTCTCTGTTTTTGACCTCCAGAAAGTTGGACGCCGCGCTCTCCAACCTGGATTTAACGTTAGTAACATTTGTTTCCAAACATGTTTGAACAAATTATTCTTTTCTTGCTATAAAAAATAAATAAAAAGACCTTACCTTTTTGTCAAAATTAATAACCAACTTATTTCCAACTTTGACAAATAAAGAAATTACCGATTATAAATCTTATTTACTTGTAAGTGAACCTTTTTAACCTTGGTAAATATTCTCTATCCTTAACTTAGAAAGAATATTAGAATCCTTCGATAGGGAAATAGTTCGAACCTGAGTGTTGTATCTGTTAGGAAGCAAGGTAATAAAGCTATGAGCATTTGCAGCAGAAGCAGCAGCCTCCACTTCGACCATGGTTGCTTCTGGCTTTCCATAGAGTATGTTCTCAAGAATCGTGGTGGCAAATAGTGCAGGCTCTTGGTTCACGAGACCGATTTGATTGCGCAACCATCTCAACTCCAATGTCTTAATGTTCACATTGTCCAGCAAAATTTGTCCTGTACATTCGATTGCAAGATTAATAAGTATAACAACTAGTAATGATATGGATTGGTCTACTTGTACACTTTTGTTGTATATAATGGGTTACACCCCTCTCACATGGAGGGGGGCCCACACACACCAAAAGTGTACATGTAGCATCACCCGAGTAATATAGAGATATTCAGCATCTAAGGAAGGAAAAATGAAAAAATTACCCTGATTTGGATCATAAAACCTTTCTATCAAAGAGACAACAGTGCTTTTTCCTGATCCACTACCACCTACTACTGCAACTGTCTTTCCTGCTGGAAAGAAGATCGAGAAATCCCTAAATATAATAACGTCAGGTCTAGAAGGATAGCTGAAAGAAACATTTTTAAACTCGATGTTTCCACTGACTTCAGACAGGTATGTTCCATCTGACGAATCTTGAACAATGGTAGGCTTTTGCTTTATTATCTCCATTAACTTGTATCCAGCAGCTTTACCTTTGCTGAACGCCCCGAGATTAGAAAACGACTGGCCCAAACTCCTGCAATAATGAAACCATTAATACAAGTTTATGTTTATGCCTCATCAATTGGCTTGAAAATATAGAAATGAGATTTTAACACCAGATCTTACATGCCACCAACAATGGCAGAGAAAATGGCAGTGAACGCTTTGCCACCGTCTGTCTGTCCATTTCTGATAAAAACACCGGCATACCAGAAAACAAGAGCCCAGGACATGCATGCTATTCCATAAGTACATCCCAATCCCAGACCTTTTGCCATTCCAGCCTTGTAACCTAGCTTCAATGTGTTTTGTATGGCATCAGAATATGCACTGAGGGCCTTGTTCTCACCAACATAAGAGTAAACTGTCCTAACTTGAGCAATGGCCTGCATTGAAAGCAAGTGTTTTAGGCATAAATAGGTTTCCAAATGCAACACAAGTTTGTACTCTAAGACACTTCATTCAACCTTCTACTTGTCATTACAGTTATTGAAAACAAACTAAAAACTAGAAGGTTCATATACTCAAAAAGTGCGTTTAATTCGCAATATTGGATAGGACACAACTATATTTGGAAGTTCTTAACACCTTTTCTTTCTTAGTATATATTGTCATGTCATGTCATCCAATACTCCCTACCAAATATGCTATTTTGAAGGGACTTCGTTATTTATCCGCATCTTAGAACAGCACTGAGCTTACCTGCTCGGCGATTATACCAGCATTGGCATACGATTCTCGACTCTTGGACGTGAGACCTGTGAGCGTATACGCGTACAAGCCCCCGGCAAATGCAATTCCTGGAATCACGGCCACACTGAGGAGAGCCAGCCTCCATGCTGACACAAAACCAACCACCAATCCCGCCAAAAATGTCGAAAGATAGTGAATGAAATTCCCAACCTAAATATCCACACACATAAAAAACAAATTATAAACCAATCACAATTCCAGCATCACTCATTTAAAACACCATTACTACTCTACTCCTAAACAGTATCTACTCCACCAGGAAAGTGAACCAAATCATGAACAAACAAAAGACAAAGGGCGAAGGTTAACAAAGGGAAGTTAACGTGCGCCACCAAATTGGCTTAAATTATAGTATGTGGGTCCCGCAATAATGGCTACCCACTTCCCCAAATGATCCATTTTTCCCTTCTTTATTCCCAACTGTCTCATTACAATATTATACCATTGCCATTCAAAAAACACATTTAAATGTGAAACTGTGTTTGCAGACCACCGGATATAAATACATGTACATATACAGGTATGAAAGAGAGAGAGAGAGAGAGAGAGAGAGAGAACCTTCTCACTGATGGCATCTTGGACAAGAAGAGTGTCCGTCGAGACGCTAAAAACAATATCCCCAGTTCTTGCATCAGTATCAAAGAACCCAACATCCTGTTTCAACACTGCCTCCAGATACTTCTTCCTCAGTGCACTTACTTGCCTTTCCCCAGTGTACATCCAGCATGCAATCTCTGTTTTACTCCAAAATTAACCCAAAGATTCAAAATAACGGATAAGGAATTTTTTTTACAGAAAAAAAGTGGTTTTATTTGAAATTATAAAGGAGAAAATAAAGAATAATTTTATTGCAGTGGTAGTGATTGAGATGTGTGGTGGAATAATATAAAATAGACAAATATGTTGGAAATTGACGGGAGAGGGGAAAAAGACAGAGAGACGGACCACGGACCACGTGCGACTGATCCGAAACCATGTTTGAACATAAAAAATCTCGAAATTATAAAACAAAAATGCTAATATGCAGATCACAAATCTCACCTGCATAGGATGAAAAACACACTACCAATCCAAGATACACAAAATACAGCGCATACTGCATTCCATGTGTAAATCAAGAATTAGATCTGGTTATATGGTGTTCACAGATAATGGGAAATATTAATAAAAATTGAATGCATGGAACCGGAAAAGTTGAAACCTTGGATACTTCATGTGTCATAGTGCGCAAATCCATTTGGTTTTTACCAAAGCCGTTAACCATTTCACCGAACAGAAGGAAGAAAACGGGCATGGAGGATCCATGAATGATGGCCCCGAGGGTTCCACATATCATGAGAAGAATATCATATTTATCAGCAAATGAAAAAAGCTGATAAAATGGTAGACTCTGTTCTTTCTTCTTATCTGCATCTGGCATTCCTTTACCTTCAGTTGTTTCCGCCATTTCCCGAAAAGAAAAACAAAAGAAAGTGTAAAAAGGTAGCTCCTCAGAACATTACAGCATGAAAATATAATCTTGAAACAACAGTGACAGTGGATGAAGAAAACAGGATCTGAAACTGTATAATTATGAATATATTTTGACGGACAGAGTGGAGAACTCCTTAATGGGAGTTCAAGAAAAATGAGATCGGGGTGCGTCGCCGGAAAGAGCAAGAGAAAGAAGAGTGTCAGTGTTATGATTCAGGGTCAAATAAGGTCGGGAAATGGAAAAGTGAGTGCTGACTGCTGAGTGAAGTTAGCAAGTTATATTGAAAGTAGAGAAAAGGTCAGCTAGTCTAGGGTAGCTGGAGTGGGGTGGGGCCGGGGGTGTTTTCCATGGAGTTTATAAAAGGATAACTCTACTTATATACTTTT
>NC_036250.1:12669194-12678940 GCF_002742605.1 Olea europaea var. sylvestris | reverse complement strand
TACTGAAGTATTTCTCCAGAACACGTCCTTTTATAGTTTGGTCTGTCTCAGACTCATCATGACGGCAATAGAATGATTAATTTTCAAGAAAATAAGTCCAGACAAGCAGAGAAATTTATAGAATGCAAGCTAATTTCTAAGCAATATTGATTATATAAACTGCCAATTATAAAGAACTGGCATTACATTTAAATTTACTTCAGAATGTACTAAGAGCAAGAGCAGCAGCAGCAGCAGCGGATTTTGGTACAACAGTTACATATATTTACGTCTGAACATTTACGACAACAACATGTGCATTTTCTGCAAGAAAAGGAGCAGGAAAGGAACTTGCAAATCTGGCTACATATGCACTCGTTAAAGCATTGGATATCTGAACATGAGCAAAAGTGGCATTTGGGCAGTCTCGAACAGTTCGAGCATGGCTTGCAAGTACATAAATTGCAGTCAGAACAGTGTGGCACCTCAAGATGAGGATAGCATCCACAACAGCAAATCCATGAAAGGTTGGAACATGATGATTCACTGCATGCCAAATAACTCTTGTATCATTTTCATAAGCATATATATCGAGAAGTAATAATATTAGACTCTCTTCTCTCCCTCTCTCTTTCTCTCGCAAACATGAACATGAGCTACCTATTTATCTGAATTAAGGACCTCCTGATGACCGACTATGGTAATTTTCTGAAGACCCTTGTGTTTAGGTAAATGATATGCGATAGTTCATAAGAAATTACAAGACCACTCGCTAGCAAAAAGAATATAATCCAGGTAAAATTATAATACTAGCAACTCGTGGCAATAAAAAAAAACAACGATCATGCTACAAAGTACAAAAAATTTTAATAGAAAATTTTGACAAACAACACATAGCGTGAAATCATTGGAAGATGAAAAAAACACAAAAATTAGGCGAATTAGGTTTCACCACGTCTGCATCTGTATGAATTCGATACGAAAATCCCTGTACTTGAGGCTTTTTCCAAAGAACAAACATCCCACCACAACTTACTATCATAAGAATTAATCCCACAAATCATGGCATCGTTTGAAACCATGCTCACAACTCATGGAAATCAAAAAGTAATATGGATAATCAGAAATCCCCCAATTCATAGCAATCGGGAGAAATGAAAATTGCAAAAATAAGGGAGTCTTTTCGTGTTTATAATGCATAACTAGAATTTTGAATTAAATGTTTTCTTGTATTAATAATCGTGATCTAGCTCCTATTTGATTGATTATATAAAAGAGAGAATAGAATTTCAATGCAATTCATTGCTTCTACCTCTCATTTTCAAATTCATTATTTATTTGAGTGTGCTTCCTTGGCTTTGAAGCTATGCAAGAGGAGCTCACAGCTCTTCATCCATCAAACTTTAGTGTCTTGTTTCTTGCCAGTCTTCCAAGAAACTACATGGTTTAATTATGTCTTTTAAGATCCCGGAGTTCATCTCCTCTAACCACCTCAACATTTCTGTGACAATTAAAGTACACTTGACATGACTATAAATCTTGTTTTTTTATCTCCTATCGCTCGATTATCACTTTTTTGAGAAATCGTAAATTGCTCGTCCTATCCAACATCTTAAATATTACTTCGAAGAATTTCAGTCCATGCCAGGCACAACATATTTCTGCAGTCGCCAGCCAGACATGGCATGCCAAGAACTAAATCATTAATCAGACTAAAGGGAATTTTGTCTTGAACCAACAGAATTAAGGTCGCAAAACAGATATCTTCAATAATAATCTATAATACATGAGAAAGAGTTGAGCGTCAAGAAGCATGTACCAGAGCCATTTCCAGAAGCCACAAGATAAACTACAAGATCTGCGAGTCTTCCTAGTTCTGCTTTGATTAACCAAAAAATATAAATACAAAAGTGAGAAATCGCCATTTTGTAGTAAGATCCAATGAAAAGATGTTCAACTGGTCGTTCTTACACAGGTATAAGAGGATCTGCATTTCCCGAAACAAAATCGACAACCCTGCCAAATTCACAATTTGTTTAATTGAGAACTGGTAATGAATATGTTTCATCCATAAATACTTCTAGAATTTAAGCAAGGCGTTCCTGGAAAAATTACATACTCTTTACAGGCTCGAGAAGCCGGTTGGAGGCTTTCAACAGACTTTAATTCTTCCTGGTTAAAATCAGATTTTCAATTGAAGATCTCATTCATGAAAATAGGCTTTTAAGAAAACTTAATATATCCAAAAAAAGTAATAACTATAAAAATGTAGTACTTAAAAAATACTTCTCCTGAAGCCTATAAATATTTCTGCAGTATAGGATGGTGCAAATCTCTATGTAATGTAATTCAACAATGTGAACCGAAAAAATAAAAAGCAGGCTGGCTGCAAAGATTTGCATTCATCTCAGTTTGAAAAGTGTGGAAATTACCACCAACACTTGCAATAGTTACAGCCATAACACAAACAGGAATCATATCAACAATGCAAACAAAAGAAAACAGGAATGAGATAGATCATACATATTTAGAACCACTTAAAAAGATAATTACCAATACTGTTGTATGGATACTTCAATTAGGGAGGCCTATTTGAGTCGGACGGACACGCATCAGATACCGACACTCTTCGGATACTCTACCATGATTACTTTTCTTTTTTATTAGACATATCATGTAAATTAAATTTATACTGTATAACCGAAGAATTTTAAAGAATTTAATCGACGCGTCAACAACGTGTCGTGTCAGCACGTTTTTTAAAAATCACATGTCGAAGTGTCCGACACACATGTTCGTGTCGGTGCATTATGCAGAAGAGGTGGGCATTCAGAGCAGACAAATGAGTCCACTGAAACATATTTTCTTCACTCGACACAACAGTAAAACGAGTTCATCACATTTTTCAACCAAAAATTGACATTAGCAGAAGCCATTGCATCAATTCATTTGTTTTCTCACAATGTGTCCAGCCAGTTTTTCTTTATATCAATGAACATAACATCTGCTGCTACAGAAAAAACATTATACCAAATATAAATATACCTAATGACGGATCGAACATGTCAAAAGAAATTGGCGAAGAGGTTTTACTGATAAAAGTCGGTAAGACATTTTATTTTCGTTTCACCAATAAAATACCGATGCTTTATCCTTGTTTTCTTAGTACTAACTCTTCCCTCAACAACATCAAACCACAGCATAAAATGGTTCATAAGTACTTTGTTTCAAGTCATTAAAAAGCCTGTGAATTCAACAGGGTAAACTGAAATCATTATCAGCAAGCAATATAAGAGCCAAATTCCATTAGGAGAATCTTGAATAAGTTGCCGTCGAGAAAAGTACTTGTTCCTAGTGGTCCAAACCAGTATACTATTTGATATTAAGTTGAAATGATTAGACCAAACATATATAAAATTCCTTGGGGCCAAACATCATGTTCTGTAAAAATTTTATCTTACTCAGCCAAATCCAAATTAGTCTTAGTAATTTTTATTTTTTTTCAAATTTTAGCACAACATGGAAAGTATCTTTAGCTAAGTCTAAAGTAAAACTTTCAAATATGTTTGTAGCTTTAAAAGTTACGTCCAAGTAATTTTCTTTCTCAAACGTGTTTAACTTCTGTTTAGAAGTTGTTTCTTGATTGGTCATGCTCAATAGTTGTTTATTAAAAACAAGGGCAGAGCCGGGGGACAAAAAATTATACTGGCTCTTGACAGGGCTCATACCTCTCAGACCAATGCCCGATATTACTAGATAAAGCATTATCAATGTAGAAAAATAATTTTTTTTCCCTTAAAAATATTTTCTTTAAACTGAAAAAAGATAAGTGGGTTTTGGGGCAGGCCTGGGCCCCCTCTTCCCCTGTTCATTAAAAGGTCAACTTACAAAAATACCCTTAAAATTAAGAGTGTTTTGTAAAATCATATAAAAAGTTTTTTAGAAATAAAAAATACTGCGTAAAATTAAAAAGTGACACAATGTCACTTTTAAAAATTTAGTTTCAATTTTCATTAAAAAAAATTTGCATACATTATCACTTTTTATTAAAAAGTGATGTTTGTCACTAAAAAAAGTGATAGAAATTTCAAAAGGACGATTGAAAAATTGGCAATTCAAAAGAGTGAGAATTACAAAAAAAAAAAAAAAAGACAAAAATTCAAAAAAGTGACAATTTAAAAAAAAAAAAGTGACATAAATTAAAAAAAGTTACACAAATTCAAAAAAGTGAGGGGGCATAGAAATCAAATGTTAAGTGTCACTTCTTTATTAAAAAATGACATAAAATGTCACTTTTATTAAAAAGTGATGTTTACAAAAATACCCTTAAAATTATGAATGTTTTGTAAAATCATATAAAAAAAATTTGGAAATAAAAAATACTGTGTAAAATTAAAGTCACACAATGTCACTTTTCAAAATCTTACTATCAATTTTTATTTTTAAAAAATGCATTCAATGTCACTTTTTATTAAAAAGTGATAAAAATTTCAAAAAGGCGATTGAAAAGGTGACAATTCAAAAAAGTGAGAATTACTAAAAAAAAGTGACAAAAATTTAAAAAAGTAATAAAAATTAAAAAGAAAAAGTGACGAATTTAAAAAAAGTGACATAGCTTCAAAAAAGTGAGGGGCATAGAAATCAAGTGTTAAGTGTCACTTTTTTATTAAAAAATGACATAAAATATCACTTTTATTAAAAAGTGAAGTTTGTTAATAAAAAATTATAGAAATTAAGAATGTGACTGACAAAAATAACAAACATTAAAAAAAGTAACAAAAAAAAAGTGACAAAAATTTAAAAAAGTGACAGAAATTTAAAAAAAAAAGTGTTGAGTAACACAAATTAAAAAAAATTGTATAATCTCCAATTCTATACAATGTCTTTAGCAACTATTATATAATATCTGACCATCAATCTCTACTCCCGATGCTATGGACTCAATTTAACAGCTCTAATTGTAAATTAGATCGCAAATCACAACCACCAGCAAAAATTACCACAAACAAGTTCACAATTCACAAATCACAATCAAACTCAAATACAAAAATTGAGAATCGTAGTAGATCCGAGAAATTGAGCCCATAAAATAAACAACAAAATTTAACTTCCATTTTCCAACCTTATTCAGCACTCTAGATAGAAGCCTAGAATCGGTATCAAATTCCTGAATTAACCTAACAATTCTGTAAATGCTGAAAGTGTAAGGATAAAAGAAATAATTGCCGATTAAAATAATAATTTGAACTGCCTGAAGTTGAATTTGGTAGTTTTTTACCCACCAAATCTAAATCGGGAAAAATTCTGTCGAGAGCTTGAAAATTTCTGGTCAAAACCCCCCGAAGAAAAATCTGAAAATGCCCAAAAAATTTCTATAATTGTAAAAGACAGCCGCCTCCCGTGCAATCTTCGACGGTCCCATAAATGACAGCGATTCTGTTGGTAATCACAGTATTGAGTTTGCTCAGGAACCTAGTTCTACTTGATTTTCCCTCTTCTACAACTGCTATCCTCTTCTACTTGTGATTGTTTCTTTAAAAACTTCGGATTGAATAAATAGAAAGAGAAAGGCTTGTTTAATGGTGGCTGTAAATTATTTGGACGTATATTTTACTGTTAAATAAAAAGATTAATGAAAATTTATTTTTTTAAGTGTATTCTTCAATTTTAGTGATTTTGGGCAGTATTGGGCCTAATTTCATCGGATGAAAATGGTAGATCCAATGACTTGCATGGATCCACTATTTGTTTAGTTTGAGACGCAAAAAGTAGTGGGTCTCGATGCTTATAAGTATAAGCACAACCAAACTCCGCACTAAATAAGCTGGTTTGTTTCTTTGTTGAACCCCAACTTTGAGGGTTTTCACCGTTCCGCTGCTAGAGCTTTATGAGGGAGGTAAATCGTAGGATGTGTCACACACCAGGCCAGAGAACAAGAGCCGTATGTACAATGCGTCTACAATGAGTCCAATTCCATATCTCAGGAATCGAACCCCCACACTGTGACTGCCAGTAAGGCGTGAAATGACTTCATTTCTATACTTTGCACTACTGAACTATGCCGGGGTAGCCCAATGGTGCAAGTTTACTTCTTATTTAGACTTGGTCAAACATGCTATATGTTCTTACATAAGAAAATAAAATCACATCTTTGGCTACCAGAATACCAAGGGCATATTTGATTCCCTGTATTTTTAATGGCGTGTTTGGGATTAAATACAACTGACAATAAAATAATTATTGGCTAATTAATCGCTTTGTCAAACATACCATAATTGAACAACATTAAATAATGAGAATTGAAAAACAAACTAAACGGGACCATAACAAGAGGGAAAAAAAATCCAACTTGCACAGCGAAAATTGAGTCGACCAACTGACCTCGAGAAAACCAATCTCTCTTTCCATCGTCTGAACATTGACCAACCCCCGCCGCTTCCCGTACAAATCCGGGTACTCCGGGGGTGACTTTGGCCGCGGCGGTGGCAGTGGCCATGAATCACCGCTTCCTGAACCTTTCATTTCTCTAAACTTTCCCACCACCGTCCACCAATGAATATAGTTGTAAAAAATATATATACACAAGCAATTTACAGAATACAGTCTCAGTAGAATTTGTGAAGGAATCCAAAAACTTCCCAGAAAAGAGAAGCATACAGCCTGCCTATATAGATAGAATAAGGAGATGCAGAAAGTGGAAATCCGTTGGGTATGAAAATGGGAAAACGAAAAGTTACACGATGAAATAATTACTGGGCTACTGACTCTTGGAATAATTATGGCTCAAATTTGTCAGTGCTACTACACATACATATACTACTACATAGTGTAAATGCCTGCATATTATATAAATGCATCATTTATTTCTCAATACTTGTTTACAGTTGCATGGATTTAATGTGATGCACTAATAAATAGCAGCTAGGAAAAGATTACCATAGCCAGAATGCTAATAAAGAAAGTAGTTGTGGGTCTAAATTCTAAAGCAAAATCAGTCTCTATGTCATAGAGACTGAGTAGAGCGAGTCTCTGTGTAAAAAGGTGGGGTTTTGCAGGAGTATGGGGTGGAGAATGGACGAAAAGTTCGTACATTATTAGACCACATGCCAATACTGTGTAGAGAAAGGGAAAAATGAAGAGTTTTGATTTGACTGTGCTTAAATAACTGTACAATCATTAGACTGTGGTAGGGACAAAATTTCTAGATATGGTCTAGTCATCTCACACCAAATTCAACCATTAGACTGTGGTAGGGACAAAATTTCTAGATATGGTCTAGTCATCTCACACCAAATTCAACCTGTTTGAATATGGCAAAGAGCAAGTTGTTTTGGTTGAATAGTTTTGTAAAATGTTATATAAACTCAAGAAACATGTTGGGGGCTGCTTGTTGAGCAATCTGCAGGCGCACCTCCAATAGAGGGCTGCCACACAACCCCCTCGATGTCCAGCAGGTTGTTCAAGTGATGTTTCCCAAAAATGTTAGCTAAAATGTCTTTTAATGTCCTGTTTAGGCACCATATGGTCTACGATAGGCTGGAAATGGAAAAAGAGTAAAACTCCTTGTACATGGGAGTTAGTGAGATAGGTAGCATTCATATATTAGTTGGGATAAAACTAATTTTTGTTCGAGATTCAATGAATATGTGTCATTTGTCCCTCTATATACTGTAGTTTGGCAGTTTTTCCAATATTTGTAGCAGGGTTAATAGAAAAAAAAAATATTTGGTATAACTAAAAATTAGATTTTTAAATTTTCATAAAAATAATGAAATATGTGATCAAAAAATTAATATACGTTATGAATCTTATGAAACATCTAATTAAAATTAATTATTAATATTGACTTATATTTTTATTACACAGTAAACATGGACTAAATTAACCAGGTCAACTTCTACCCTTCAAAATCAATGGCAGGCTCTAATTAATTCGATGGATGGATGTAGTCATATTTGGATATGACAACCTATACTTTTTATTTTACTAGTGAGGAAACGTGCGTTGCACATTAGTTGGTGAATATTAAATATAAGCGTGTGTTGGTGTGTTGATTGTTGAACAAATATATAAGACAAATGTTTTGGTGCAACATTATATGTATTGACGTAAATAAAGTGCTATAATTTGGAAGAAGATGAACATTATCTTTCAGTTAAGATTTCATTTATAACAAACAGCTATGTGCAACTAGTAAGAAATTGGAGTCTTAATTAGATTTTCTACATTTTCGATTAAATGTGTCGGAGGATGTGTCAGAGGAATAAGCTTACGTCCATAGAACAAACTACTGGAATTGGAACTTAGATCTAGCATAAAAATTAAGAAAAAGTACAAGGGAATATTATATCCAATAAATTGACGTAAATTCACAAAAAGTCCATAGAGGATGATGATTAACAGACATGATATTTATTTATAATTTAAATCAACACTTCCCAAACAAACTTCAAGTCCGAAGGCACGTAAAAATCTAAGATATTCATAGATACGTTCGAAAAATTAAATTATAGTAGGAAAGAGTCATACTTTCTCAATATTTTCTCTGATTGCATATTTGCAAGCCCGTTGCCATATCTCTGTAATATCACCATCGCTAAATCTTGGAGTATATTCGACAAGATCTCTTAGATGAATGTCTTTGAAAAGCAAAGATTTTCGAAGGCAAGCCTTGAAAATTTGGAAGTGTAATTGTTCATCTGGCACAGGGACATAAACTAATTGATCAAGATGACCAGGTCAATTATGTCAATCTATTAGTAGTCCCAATTATGAAAAAAAAATCTCCTTCATTCCATCCATTACAGTCAGAAATTGGTTGGGAATTCGATCAACAGGTGGCATATCGAACGTTACTTCCCTTTGTGACAATACGAAGAAGGGTTGCTATTAACTATTGATTGCGTTTGAGTAATACAAAAAAAGCTCAATGAAGTCTCCTCCCATTGATATTTGATCTTATATTAGGCCAACCACACTATGAGCTACTTGACGCTTTTAAATTAATATGATTCAACATATTCTAATTTCTTACATATAATCAAAGTGACTTCTTGATATGTATATGTATATATATATATTCATAAACAAAGTTTGAGTTCAACTATTAACTATGGTGATTCATAAATGGTTTGAATCATTGAATTCTCAATTACTACAAATCCATGGAAAGAAAATGGAGTCATAAGGATCATAACTTAGATTGAGCTTAACTAAATATTCACCATTATGTGAGGATCACATATTTAATTCAAAAGTATGTTAGTTGAGGAGAAAGTGGACTCTTCAAATTATAGATGGATATTCTGTGTAAATCACATACTGAACTAATGAATTCAATGATGTTCTTTTGGAAATCAATTTCATGTTTTCGTACATGTTTTTGTGTTCATGTATCTATTTGTTGATGTTAACTATTTTATGTTAAGTTGGAGTGCTCTGATGGGAATGTCATCTGATGCATTCATTGACCATTCTATTGCAATTGATCCTCAATAAGGTTCTTCTGCTGGGATCAAAAACTCAAACAGTTTTTGGGAAAACCTCTGTCTATCCATCCATGATTGAAGGTTTCCTCAAAAACCTCAACCTCCAATCATGGATGGAGGTTTTCTCCAAAATCTCCATCAAAGAGGTTTCCATTTTCATTTTTTGTTTTTTCTTTTTCTTTTTTTTGTTTTGTTCATGTTATAAATAATTTTTTTTCAATTTAAAATTCTTTTTAATTCTTTTCTCTCCATGAGAAAACTTAATTTTTTCAATTTTAA
>NC_036250.1:12631692-12660405 GCF_002742605.1 Olea europaea var. sylvestris | reverse complement strand
ATTGTTCTGCTAAGCAGATTTTTATTGGGGTATTTTTTCTAAGCAATAGATTGGTACTTTATTTTATTTTTTGGATTTAGATTATTTTTTTTTCTGGATGTAGAGATTTGGAGTAGATGTGAGCTTACCACACTCTGTGTTCTTGTCAATTAAAAGTAAATCACCCCGATGCTAAGTGATAGGTAGTGTCTAACGGATTCCTTCTCACAGCTCTTGAACTTCCCATTTTTTTGGATGTCCAATAGTGACATGGAATTCTGTATACATTCAGAACTGATGGATTTCAAGCTAAAGATTAATGGATTTCAGATCCCCCAAAATTCGGTGATGTTTGAATCCTTTTATGGGCATCTCTTTCCATTCACCGCTCTACAGCCCCCACCTTCCTAGCATGTAAAACTGATGGCCTAACAACCACCATCTCTCCCAACCATCAGCTACTACAGTTTGCAATCCATATTAGAAATCGTTGCCAATTTCCTAGGTGTAAAAAACCAGTCGCCGCCAACAGTGCTGCCATCAGTTACCGTGATCCCCCCTCAGCCATGCCCGATCTGAGTTTCTTTCATTATATATACAGTTTTACTGCCATAGTCAATTTTCATCAAGCTGATTTCAGGGTTACTATTAAAATATTATGTTTCCTTTCTCATTTCTGGTTATCTGAAGTTGGCTCTAATTCTGGTTTTAATTCAATTTTCTTATTTTCAGTATCGCTGAACGGATTTCAGAGGGGTTGAAGCCAACGGCATCTCAAAATATGCATAAATGAACTTTCGAACTTTTGCTAGAGGAAGTATTATTGTCGTAATTTTGTTTATGGATTGAATTTTTGTTTATTAATATCGTAGATCGTTGTTTTTGTTTTAACTTTACTTGGAATATTAGTGTTAAAGCTTCGGACCACTTCTTGAATATCAAATTTTGTTGTTTACTTTGCTGTGGTACGAAAGATAGATGTGAACTGCTTAAGTCGAACAGGGAGGTTGCTCTTCATCCATAAATCATCTTCTCCACATTACTGATCTGTGTTAAACTGAACTTGTGTTGATTAAGTCAATTATTTCATACGTAGAGAGAATTTACTGGGGATGGAAGGCAGTAAGAAGGGAGAGAACGGACAGGTAAGCCCTACAACAATTGATGAAATGTGAAGTGATACAAGTTTATATTGGACGTTAACCCACTGAAACCTCCTTTCTTCTAGTCTCTGAAATGTGCCTTTCTTCCAGTCTCAATGAAACGAACTGCGCTGGGATTTATGTAATAAGGAGCGAAACTTTATGTTACATGTTAACTCGCTTCAACTCTTTTTTTTTACCTGGTTTTGAGACTCAAGTAACTGAGAACATAGATGACTTGGTGTCCAGTTTTGGACTTGGGAAAAGACAAACTCAACATGTACGAAATGAGTTGTTAGAGCAATTCTAATGCATTCTGTGAATTGTAATTTAGGTGATATTTGAATAAAAAAGCTTGGCTTACTATCTTGATAAAAAATGTAATCAAATGTCTCAGATTCAAATTATGTAAATAAGTCCTTGCTATCGAAATCAAGTGGCATTAATGTCTAGGAATACATGGCCTAATTCAAATTTCATATCTAAAAATATGATGTGTATAATTCAAATTTTGTTTTTAATATATATTTATTAAGAGGGAAAAATAAGAATTAGGAAAGAGAGATATTAAATTATGGTGACTAGTGAAGCTCCCGTTTGGTTCCCATTTTTCCAAATTTTAATGCTTGGAATAGTTTTTTTTTTTTTTTTTTTTTAAAAGAATGTGTGGTTGAAAAAGAATAAAAAGTTTTCGAAGTGTAATATTATTTTATGGAAGATTGTGAGGTTGAAAATAAGAGGGAAAAAAAAGAAAGAAAATGGGAACCAAACGGGGGTGAATCATCTTAAAAGGTTTACGTTTAGATGGTCATTTTGGCGATGTCTATTTTTTTTTTTTTTTGTCACGTCAGTTAGATATAGTTCTAAACATGTTGCATTAGAGAGGAAGTTTTATAGACATTATCTATTTTAATTTATTTGATAATGTATCTTAATGCAATCCAGTGAAGTCCAATTATTAAAGACGCAGGAGGGTATTGAGGGAGGATTTTTATTTATCAAAGACTCAAAGTCCAAAGATGAGTTTTAGACCAGGATGGACTATTGGGTAGGAAAATACGTGGAAATGACCTAAAACAAAGAGGCCATTTTCCAAAATAATTTTTGACTTAATTAGATACCTAAAATACCCTTCATTTTGAATATTGCATAACAAGTTAATATAATATAGAAATCTTGCATTTTAGTCCTTAAAATTAAATATTACTTGATTTTCTAAATATTTATTGTTTTTAGATTTATTTAATTTTTTAGATTTATTTGATTTTTGATCGCTCTAAGTAGCCCCCTAATTGGTATCAGAGACATAGAGATCATGAGGAAATCCATAAAAAATATATTATCTAAAGAAATAAAAATCTTTAGATTTAAGTTAAAACTTAGATTTTATATAAATTTAATAAATAATAGATTAATTATTATAAAGTTAAAGGAATATTTAGATTATACATCTTGAAAATAATAATTAATTACAATATACAAATATTTATATTTACATTTTGATAAAAGCATAGAAATGATGAAAATTAAAATAAGAAAAATAAATAATTATTATAAATTAGAAGAAGGAAGAGGAAGTTATATATTTTTAAAACCTATTTCTAATAAATTAAAAATAATGACGTTAACAATAGTTAAAGATTTACCTAAAGAAATAAAAGAACAAATATTAGAAAAATTAATAATAGGATTGATAAAAGAAATATATGTGTATGAAAAAAATTATTAAAGAATATGAAGATGAAGAGATTAAATTATATTATAAAGAGAAGTATGAGTGTAATTGATAATACAAATTTAAAATTAAATAAATTACTTATAAAAATGGAAAAAATACAAGAAAAAAATAAGAGATATAATGTTAATACCAGAACGAATAAGAGTATCAAATAAAAGACAATTGATAAAATTAAAATGTGAAAGATTAGGACTTGAGAGTAAATATTTCAGTTTAGTAAAAGAAGAATTAATAGATCAAGATATAGCCAACAGAAGATTTGAAAAAATAATAGATAAAAAAGAAGATAAAAGATGTAAATTAACTTATATGTTAGAAAGATGATTTTAATATGTCAATAAGTGAATATATGAAAGAATTAAAGTCATTAATAAAAATGTTAATAAATGATATACAAGATTTAAGAAATGAAGTAAGAGAGATAAGAAATGATATAAATTTATTAAAAATTGAAATTAGAGAATTAAAAGAGAACAATAAAAATAAAGATAAGAAAATAGATAAAAAATTAATAGAAAAAGAAATTATTAGAATAGGAAAGAAATATATTGAAAAAGAAAATATAGTAATAGAAACAAGAAATATGGATGATGAATTTAGAAAGAATATATTACCTAAAATATTAGAAGAAGAAGAAGAAGGATTTAAAGAAAAAATATTAGGAAAATTAAAAATAGAAAAAAATCAAGAGAATAAAGATGAATGAGGAATTAGACTTACTTATAGAAAATTTTGATCGATTAAGTTTAAGTGATATAAGTGAATACTAAGTTTTAATTAATATTGGAGGAGAACCTAATCCAATATGAACTTCTAAACAAGAATTACAAGATTTAGATGAAATTTATGCACCTATATATAATAAATCCTATAGACAATTTTATGATAAAATAAGAGATAGACAACCACCTAAAGGAAATAAATATAGAGACATGTTTGAATTAAATAATAATTATGATAAACATATTAACCACGAAGGAACAAAATTAAATTTAAATTGCAAAATAGATACTAAAAAAATCTTATTAACTTGGACAAATTCAATGATATTATTCTTTTTATATAATAAAGATGACACATGGAAAAATACTGAAAGAATGATAGATTTCTTAATAGTATCATTTGAATGAGATGTTAGAATTTGGCGAGAATGAATAAGTAATGACACAAAAAATATTAATAAAAAGAAATGTACAAACAGAAATAATAAAATCAGATAGACAAGGTATAGAAAAATTAGTAAAATATATTTCAGATGAATTTTTAGGAGAAAATTGGATAAGAAATGCTGAAAGAGAAGAAATAAGAGAAAAAGACAATGTTAGAATTAAGTTAATAAATTTAACAATATGTGATATGTGTAAAATTAAAAATATACTTGTGAATTTATAAACTATTATTATGTTCAATTTTATAATAATATAGAGAATATATTTTAAAATAGAATTTGAAAAATATGTTAGAGATAATGTTGGAATAACTAGAACTTTAGGATTAGAATAAAATTTTTATTTGAAAGACTTGTATTTATATGTCAAAAAAGATAATTGATGAAAAATCAGGAAAATTAACTAGAGTATTTGTGAAGATATGAAAAATCTTATACAGTGGAGATGTAATCCTGAAAGAATGGTTAATAAAAGAAAATATAAAAATAAAAATTTAAAAAATTTAGAAATTTTAATAAAAAAATATATAAAACCTAGAATAAGATATTATAAAAGAAAAAATATCTCATACGGTCAACAGAAAAATAAAAGCCAATGTAAATGTTGGAATTGTGGAGAAATAGGTTATATAAGCACTGATTGTGATTAAAAGAAAGCTAAAATATTACAAAAAGAATATTTGGAAATAAAAAATGAATTTAGTGAAATTTCAGACATTGAAAAATATTATAATCAAGAAGTTTAAATAAGTGAAACAGGGGATGATAAATCAGAATCTGAATAAGGAAATAGAAATTGATAATATAAATATACAAGAATATGAAGGAATAGAATGATATGAATTAAAAGTTACATTTGATAACAATAAATTTAGAAAATTACAAAAATTATTTTTAGATTTATAAATGGGGAAATGTGAAGTTTTAGATAGAATTTGGAAAAGAAAAATGATAGTAATAAATGATTATCACAAAATGAAAAAAATCATAAATGTAAGAACAACATAAGGACAATATAAATAAATCTTTTAACAAAAAATATGGTTGAAGAACTATTAACAAATGTTAGTAAAAAACAAAGTGAAAAAAATTCAATATGTTTATTTAGCAAGAATACGAATAATGTTTAAATCATTATTTAGAGAAGGGATAGACTCACCCTTAACTATAACTTTAAATAATGGAAGGACAATAAATTTGAAAGATAGCTATTTAGGAACAATAGAAGGAGATCTGGCATATCAAAAAATAATGTTTACATGTTACCCAAAATATTATGTACCATTTAAAGATATAAATTTTAATGAAGTCTTAGGATTGCATATAAATGATATCATAGAACCAGCTGATCAAACTATGACTATAGAGTATAGAGCATTATACACACTTACCATTTCTAATTATAGAAAAATTTATTCCGATAAACCTTATATTGAAATACATAAAGAATGTAAGAATATCAGTAAAATAATAGAACAAAATAAACAAATAAGTTTAATTCCAAAAGAATATGAATTTTGTATAATAAAAAATAAACCTGAAATAACAGAGTTAAATGAAGGAGAATGTTTTAAGGATGGAAATTAATCAAAAGATCAAAAAGTCTTAAAATACCTAATAAAAACCTGTTAGAAGAATTTAATAATATAAAAGAAATAAAACTATATAGGAATGCTGGAAATATGAAATTAGAAAGAGAATATTATAATGGAAGAGAAAATATAAATAGACCAAATATATTAATAGATACATGAGCTAGTGAATGTCATATAATTTTAATCAGAAATAAAGGATTAATAATCTATAAAACTGATCCATATAGATATGTAAATTTTGATGGACAAGTACATATTACAGATTTGGAAGTGAAGGTACCGATATAAATAGGAGGAATAGATCTTTTAGTACCATATTATATAGATAAAAATATGAATATAAACCCTCATATATTTTTAGGATTGAGTTTTTTAAATGGATTAAAAGATTATAGGATAAAAAGAGAATGATTATATATAGTCCATAATGGACAAACTATATTATGTAAAAAGAACTAAATAAATAATCAGATAAGTTTTTCGTTGACTGTATGTATACAAAGTACTATTATAGAAACAAATATAACAACTTGTGCTTTAATAGATACAGGAAGTGATATAACAATATTTAAAAGTTTTTTGATAAATCATGGAATGATAATAGTAATATAAAAATAATTGGAGTCACAGGAGAAAGTACCCAGATGATAAATAGTGCCGATAAAGTTAATATAATTCTTGGAAGTAAACAAGTTATAATAAATAAAATTTATAAATATGATAAATTAGAATGTGATATATTATTAAGAAATGACTTTATATAACAATTTCAATATTATAAGCAAAATAATCATATGATAATGCTACAAACATCTTGTGGACATTTATTAAAAATTCTGAGAGAATTTAGACCTTATAGAGTTTAGCCAGCCCAGCGTATTGATAAATGGGAGAAAAAATCAATAATATCTAATGAAAAAAATAAAAGAATATTGTATAAAAAAGTTTTGAAAATCGAAATAGAAATAAGTATAGAAATTTTTTTGAACAATTAGAAAAGGTTTATAGAGAAAATTCATTGTTATTTTAGAAACCACATCATCCTAAAGTCAAAATAGAATTGACAAAACTCAGACCAATGATGTATACTATAGAAGATACACAAGAATTCAAAAATAAGATAAAAGAATTGTTAGAATAGAAACTTATTAGACCTCGCAATTGACCTCATAGTAGTCCAACCTTTATGGTTATGAAACATTCTAAACAGGTTAGAGGAAAAGCTAGAATAGTTATAAATTATAAAGAATTAAATAAATATACTAAATTTGATCGATATTTTTTACCAAATAAAGAAGTTTTAATAAACCTTGCAAAAGGAAAACAATATTATTCTAAATTCGATTGTAACTTAGGATTTTGGCAAATAAAAATAAAAGAAGATAAGTAAAATATGAATGATTAGTAATGTCATTTGAATTAAAAAATGCACCACAAATATATCAAAGGAAAATAGATAATATATTTAAAAAGTTTAATAAATTTTTAATTGTTTATATATATATATATATAATATTGATATATTCTAACAGTAAAGTAGAACATAGGAATCATTTAATATAATTCATAAATGAATGTAAAAAAGAAGGAATTGTACTTTTTAAAAAGAAATCTATAATAGAAAAACAAGATATAGATTTTCTTGAATTATCAATAGATAAAAGAGGAATAAAATTGCAAACTCATATCTCTAAAAAGATAAAAAGTTTTCAAGATAAATTAGAATCCAAAGAACAAATACAAATTTTTTTAGAATGTTTAAATTATGTAAAAGGATTTATTGAAAATCTTTCTAAGAAAATGCATAAAATACAAGTTTTACTTAGAAAAATAAATACTAAAAGATGGAATGAAGAACATATAGAAATAGTTAAATCATTAAAAGAAGAATATAAAAATTTACCAAAATTAAGATTACCAGATGAAAAAGATAATTTGATTGTTAATACTGATGCCTCAGATAAATATTAGGCAGCAATATTAAAAACAGATTTAAATGAGATTTGTAGATATATAAGAGAAACTTTTAATCAAATAGAAATAAATTACACCACTCATGACAAATAATTACTAGCAATTATTAGAGGGATAAAAAAGTTTTCATTATTCTTATTATCCAAAAAATTTACGGTTGAGACTGATAATTCTCAAGTTGTAGTTTAGTCAGAAATAAATTACCATCAGAACCTCAATACAGAAGGCTCCACAAATGACAAGCTTATTTAACATTTTATAATTTTGATATAGTTCATATTAAAGGAGTTAATAATTTCCTTACAGATTTTCTCAGCAGAAACATAGAATTTGTTGATGGATAAAGTTAAGGTCATGGAGTTATATCAATCTATACCATATACACAAAAAGAATAGATTTTCTTAAAGAAGAATTTGAAGATATAAATATAGGTGCAACACAGATCTCAGAGATGTTCAACTCAGTCATAAAAACATTGTTGAATATCACTACTGAGTATCATAAAGAGGCCATAGAACTCAAAAATCAAATTGATGCTATTGCAGCACAACTAAAAGATATATTGTCTGAGACAGATACACCAAAGAGCTCAGAAATGAGTTTTCCAAATCAATACCAAACAGGGACAGCTGGAGGCAGCAGTGGAGCCAGACGTGACAATATACCAACTGATAAAAAAGGAGATTCCATTTCCGTATCATCAATAAAAAAAGTGATGATACATGGAAATAAAAGAGATTCCAAAATAATCAGCATCATAGACCAAGAAGATAAAATTCCTTTAGATCCAAAAGAAGAAAAATATGCTGAAATAGTCAGAATTGCTTATAAAATAAAAATGAGTTATTCATATTTCATCTCTCCGGAAAATAATGTTTATCCCAGAATAATAGTTACGGAAGGAGGAGACCCTTCATTTATAAAAATCATGGCAGACTATGGATTTGATATATCCAGGAAAAGATTTGATAGAAACTTCTAAATTTGATGATATATTCATAAAAGAAGTATCCAGATTTGTCAAAGGACGAAGAATATATTTGAAATTTTATTCAATAAATCCTGAATATGATGGAGTTGTTTACTATCCAGTTGAACACATAATCTCAATTGGATATGTTGCAGCCAACTTCCAAATAGATGTGGTAGAAAATGATAGAAAAGTTTCAACAGTGACAAAATCATGAATTAGACATAGAAGAGCACTTGGAATTAAAGTCATATACAACATTGCCAAAAATTTGTTTGACAAAAAATTCTCATGCTTGTGCCAATATGAAAATTGGATACTGGTATCAAATTAAGGACATGGAAAATCAGAAATATTGAAGGATTATATTACAAAATTCGAAATACATTAATTTTCAGGATGTTCTATCACTATAAAAGAATCTTGCCAGTTAAGGGAGTGCCCCAACTGTATGTGAAAAAAAAAGACAATAATAGAGCACTTTTGATAAAACTATATGGAGGACAATAATACAGCTACATGTAAAGACGTAGAAGATAAAGAAAGATGCTCTTTGGATAAAAAGTTGAAGAAGCATGTGAAGATGTAGGCCCAAGAAGAAAAATAATAGAGAGGCAAGTGTGACTTTGTTGATTTAATAGATCAATTATAGAGCCTCATATATTTGTATAAATAGAGGCATTGTAACAGAGGGAGATCATCTTAGCTTGAAAACTCGAATTGTAATCGTCACTCCTAAGCCATCTTGAAAAACTAATTTTTCTGGAAATCCCTTTGTACCAAATAGAAGCCTTGTATAAATTCTAATAGAAATAAAATTCCAATATTTTGATATCAATATGAGTTTCTAAATCTTTATTCTCATATATTCTTGAAAAATCAAATAGAAAGTCTCTTTCTTATTTTAGCAAAAAGATGGTTTTTCTTTAACAAAAATCTAGAGTTTTAATCTTTAGAATTGATACAGTGAGAGTAAGAAGTTGAAATAGTAAAGATTCCATGAAAATAGGAGGTCGCTAAAGGAAGCAGTTTACATATTCAGAGTTCAAAGATCACTCGATTCTAAAAATAAAGATCCAGATCAAACTTAAGGTAAAACGATTAAATTTTTGCTAAAATTAGAATGAATCTTTTTAGATTTTAGAGAATCAAAGGGATTAATTGCATGATTTAATGATTATTTGTATAAATACCAGGATATACAATTAAAAGATTGGATAATTTACTAGAAAGAATGTTAGAAGTAATAAAAAATATGTATTCTCAATTAGAAAATATGGATGCATCTTTTGAAGAATATAATATATTAAATAATAAATGTGAACAATATATTGCAGATTATTCCAATTTATTAGATCATAGAATGAAATTATATTCAAATATTCAAAATAGAGAAAATATAAGACAAAATGTTTAAAAGATTAGGATATATATTGCAATATAAAAAGAATCATTTCATTAAGGCAATATAGACTTTTCCATGAAAAGGAATAGTAATAGGTCAAATAAAAAAAATCTCCCTATTGTGTAATACTAAAGATCTAAAATAGAGCTTGGATGTCTTTTTCCAAAGACAAAATCTGCAACTTTACAAACTATTCACAGCATAGATCGCTTCCCTGGAAACTCTGATAGGTCTCACATTTTATTTTGCAATTCTGAATACATTATAAACATGTATACACTAAGTAAATTATACGCCCTCAAGAATATTACACTCAGAATATCAGCTAATCTCTATAACGTAAATGACCGAAAGGCTTGCTGCCTATAGGCTGAAGAAGGGTACCGAGGAGGAAGAAAGAAAAAGAATGATATTTAAAAGGAAGCACCCACCGTCAGTCATAATGTTTCAAGATCACGATTATAAAATAATCAGTGATCTGTGTTAGTGGAATAGATCATTCAAATTTGTTCTTTAAAATTTCTTCCAGAGTTTCAAAGGTTGTAAGATATCAAGATATATTAACAGAAAGCTAGCTGATGCTGATGATGGAAGTGAGTTCATTGAAGTCGATAGTGAGTAGCAGAATAACCATATCATGGACGGAATTTTGAGAAGAAGAAGCAGAATTTTTGAAACAGGTACCATCTGAAATATAGAACAACAAGGATATACTGATCAGGGATTACACAAAGAACAATAAAGTTCTAAGTTAAAAATGCGTACTAAAGTCTTATCACAATCTGCATGGAAAGATTGTGCAGCGGATTGGAGAATCAAGTGGAGCCAGCAGAGTGATTGGAAAAGTTTGGAGGTTAAATGTTTTTGAACACATGAAATAATTTAGTAGAATATTTTGCCTACCGAAGCTAGATTGAAGATCAGTAAAACTCCAACAAAAGGTGGGTATTATATATGTTAGTAAGAAGTTGAATAGGATGCTATATATGTTCTGATCAGTGCTATCTTGCAATACATATGTGCCTTGTCTATTTTCAAGGTTATCACAATAGAAATAAGCAGCCCTAGTATTGGCTTTCTGACAGAGAAACCATACATAAGCTGCATGGAAATTATGTGACTTTCTTGTGGGGTTTTATTTGCCATGAAAGGTACAGGATTATGGTGAAGCCGTGAAGATATGAAGTATAATACTTGCAGGATAGAGCTGATACCAAGATTAGTTTAGCATGAGGATGTGAGAGAAAATGCAAAGACGCTACAGAAATGGAGACTGAAACAATAGCTAAAAGTTCCTCGCAGATGTGGCAAACAGAAGAAATTTTTTAGAAGTTATCGTTGCAGCATTTTTTAAAGAAGAAAACAGCATGGGAGGCGGAGTAATGATCAGAAACTGGAAAGGAGAATATGATTTGGTTTGTCTAGAAAATAAGAGTTTGACCACTCAATGTGTATTAGTGGTAGAAACTTTAAGTGTTATGCCCTAAGTCCAATCAACCATGGATATAAATACTTTTGATATATAATTAATGCAATTTAATGGCAGATCTATTATTTAATTAATAGATAATTAAATTAAATAATAGAGTTCATGAATTCAAATTTTCGTAATTTGTTAATCACAAGGAATTGTGATTTTGAGATACAAATTACATATGATTGAATCTTAAATCCTCTGTGATCGTAAGTAATAACGAGATACAGATATCATTATTATGGATAGACTATCACGTGTGACATTTCTTGTAAAGTAAGTAGCCGATATCATAAGTTAAAGTGTGGTGACACTTGAATGAACATGTCGATATTTTGTTATAGAACAAAACATTGGAGACCCGCCTAGAGATTTCACATGGATAACTATCTGAGTGTTAGTAGTTAATCTCTAACGTTCGGTAGTGAGATTGGTCCTTTGACTAGAGGTCGTCATAGTACCTTATATGAGAACGGTCATGTTTTGACGGTGTTGGATGTTGCTCTGCCAAGGGCCGCTAATACGACATCGTTTAGGTATGTATAGAATCATATGAAGGTTTTGAATGACTAATAGAGGATTCGTCACTCTTAAATAGTAAGAGATTATGATCTGCATTTCATTCAATTAAGTCGATAAAGAAATCTTTGGCCAAGGTGTACTCATAAGTTGAAAATGAGTTTTCGTCTTATATTGACTTAATAGTGGAGTGAAAGATATGATCAATAATCGAGATTGACACACTTTCATATCTCGTAATTGATCGTATTATATTGACGAAGGGATTATAGTTTCACGGTAAACGAACGAGTTTGGTTTGTTATACCACGTGACATTTTTCATCACATGTATTGCTCTGACACATTGCTAGATGTCAATTTGGGACCACGAGTGTGAATTGGTGGTAAATTAAAATGGTGTTTTAATTTATCAATTTTGATTAGATTAAAATAATATTTCACGTCGTTAGGTATCGTGATCGAGAACCTGATAGGTCTCACACAAAAGAAAATTGAAAGATTGCAATTTGTCAATTAATTAATTTAACAAGCGTTGAATAAATTAATTAATTGAGTTGATTATTTATAGACCCAAATTAATTAATTCGTGGACCGAATTTAATTAAATGGATTAATTAAACATTGGATCAGATCAGACCAAGCCCGTTTGGGTTTATATAAATAACTTATTAGGGTTTACAATTTTGTAGAGAATTCATTATTCATGATAGCACAAGAAGAAAACCCTAGCCCTGCAATCTTGTTCTCTGTGTGGATCACCGTTGGAGACTGAACAATTGGGCAGCTGTGGATGGCGAATCAAGGTTGCTGGAACAAAGAAAAAACAAATGGGTTTGCAGATCTAGAAAAAGATATGACTTTTATCACAATTTCTATCTAAACACAAAGATGAACTCTGGCAGGAATCGAAATTTGTTTTAATTTTCGCTGCGCATGTTTAAGTAGATTCCCAACAGAAACATCTATTAATATCTCTGCAGAACAAAGTTTTATGAAGTCATGATAGACGAGGACTAAATAATGTGATCCCAGGATTGTATATCATAGTGGATACTGCATATAAAAAGGCATCATGGATTACTCATTTGAAATATACAGTTCTGCTTATAACTGGTGAAGAAGTAGCTTGTAAAAATGACATTGTTATATGGTGGGATGACTTCGAAATTGTCAAAGACGAGATTTAGATAAATACATTTAACTCCTCTTTGACATCTTAAACGATGATTAACATGGTATTACAACCAGGTATTATAACCAGGCAAAGGATCTAGATTCAAGTCACAGTCACCTTTTTATATAAATTTTGCTCACATCAGACATTTGATTGAGAAAAACTAAAAATAATCTGCAAGTAAGAGGTTTTTCAACAATAAGATTTAGATATGTTGCAGAATGAAGATGATACCGAATTAACCCAATACCAATTTGTTGGAAAAATAAGAGATTATAGCCACAATATAAAGTGATTGATCACAAGAACAAAAGAATTTGCAAAGAATGGAGAGTTTATTATAATATGGATAAAGAAATACAAAAAATTTGTGTTTACAATGTTTCTAACTTATTCTTAATCATGATGAATAACCAATTTTATATAAAGAACAAATAGGGGACATTTAAATTCTAATAGTAGAATTGTAGTTGAAGTAGAACACAAGAAACATAGTAGAAGAGGAAATTTCGTGCAAAAAGCTTAATAGGTGCCACTTGGCATGAAGTCGTGGAGCCATAGGCCCAGCACAACAACGTGCTACGCCAAAAATCATCTTGGCACCCACATTTAGGTTCTTTGCTCTAAAATCTTGATTTTCTTCATCCCAATGTCCTCTTCAACTCCAGCACAAACTCCAACTCTCAATTGGGTTTTCAAGCAGAACTTCAACTAGAATTTGTCAAGTAAACTTGAATATGATTCAACAATAACATTCCAAATATAATTTTTCTTAATGTGCACTTAATAAGAACTCTCAATTATCTTTAAAAAAGAATTTATCACAACTAAATTCTAACATGCTCCACCTGGACATGAATTCCACAAAAATGAACAAAACTTCAAATAATTATCCATCTAGAGACAAATTTTACTGCAAGGAATAACTTGAACTTTTCAATGAAAAACACAAAAGAACTTCTCCATCGAAAAATTTCAATTGAAATTATTATCCACCACTGTTACCACAGATAAAGGCAAAAGTGATCTAATGACCACAAACTAAGGCTAAAATAAGTCATGTAACAGAATCACAACTAAATGCATAAAATAAGGATAACCAATACCCTTAACCGAATTCAAACCATCAATTAAATAAGTAGAATTGTACCTATGTGAAGTCTTTGGCAAAAAAAAAAAAAATGGGTGCATTTATTGAATACAATGACACCACCGATAATGGTGGCAAGGCAACCCGTAACTTCTAAATTAAATTGAGATGATTCTTTAAAGAAGATCCCAAATTCGACTCCAATAGTAAACTCCAAATCCACCTTAGTTCTTAAAATATGTTGATTGATCAAAGATTCTGTATAACACTGCAAGATATGTAAATGAAATTTTCTCTGTCCCTTTAACAAATCATAGGCTCCTTTACTAACTTTCAGTATTCCATCTTCAATAGTATACATGTACACTTTCGAATCAAGATTAATTAAGGTGATAAGATTTATCTTCAAATTTGAACGTGTCTCATTGCATCAAGTGTTCTAACCGTCTCATCAAATATCTTTATTCTGATCCAGCCAATGCCAACTATTTGACAAGGTGTATTATTATCGGTCATCACAATACATTTTGAAACCTCTTCATATGTTGAAAATAATTTCTGATTGGGATACATATGAAAAGTGCAAACTGTATCAAGAATCCAAGCCTTCAGGTTTGGAGTTATAGTCAGACATAAGTAAAAGCACTCCATCACTGTTAGGATTTTTTGCAAAACTTATTCTCCTAAAGTTTCTAATTGTTGATTGACAGTCAATTTTGATTTATTCTGCAACTTATAACAATCGTTTATCAAGTTCCTCTTTTTCTTGTAATAATTGCAAAATTTGAAGTTAGATTTTGAATTGCCCCTTGCATAACCACCATTAACAATGAGGCCAGCACCATGATTCTCAGATGCCACAAAATGCTTGATCTTCTTCTTTGAAGATAAAGCATCATAGACTTCTTTGATAGTGAAAGTATCACGACTACACAAAATTGTATCTTTAAAATCATGTATGAAGCGGGCAATGAATACAATAAAATCAATCCGAAATCTTCTTCATCATATATGACCTTCAAGGTCTCCAAATCAGTGACGATTTCCTTAAAAGCAGTTAGGTGATCCTCAAGAGATGTACCTTCTGTCATAGGATGAGAATATAGACATTGTTTCAGATGCAATTTGCTAGTAAGACTTTTCGTCATGCATAATTGTTCTAATTTTAACCATAATATAGTGGCTGACTTTTCCTTCAAAACGTTCTAAAGAATGTTATTTGAAAGATGAAAATATTTTTGAGATAGGACATTTCGATTGTTTCTCTTTCGGAATCCAAGTTCTAGGCATCTTATCAAATTCCAACAACCCATCATCCAAATCCATTTGAGCGAGTGCTACTTGCATTTTTACCTACCAAAATGAGAATTTTGTATTGCGATCCAACAACAGAATATCATACTTCATAATTTCCACCTCGATCTTCATAAGAATTTCAGGACCAAAAACTCTTATACCAGTTTATTGCGGCATGAAGATGATACTGGATTAATCCAATACCAAGATGCTTGAGAAAATAAGATATTATAGTCACAATATGAAGTAATTGTTCACAAGAACACAAGAACAAAAGGATTTATAGAGAATTGAGATTTTATTATAATATGGAGAAAGAATACAAAGATTTTGTACTTACAATATTTCTAACTTCTTAATCATAGTAAAGACCCAACTATATATAAGGAACAAATAGGGAACGTCCAAACTCTAATAGTAGAGTTGCAATTGAAATAGAATGCAAGAAAAGGAGTTCGAAATGGAGTTGAAGAGAAAAATCATGTAAGAGGTCAAATAGATAGGTGGCGCTATGGCGACACATGCCCGGTGTTGCTATCGCCTTGGCTCTACAGTGTCGACTTACGGGTCCTTTACTCCAAAATCTTGATTCTTCATCCCAATCTCTTCTTCAGGTCTAAAAAAAATTTCAACTTCCGATTGTGCGTCCAAGTAGAATTTGCCAAGTAAACTTGAATAGAATTCAACAATAGCATTCTAAATAGAATTCTTCTTAACGTACACTTTAATTGGAACTCCCAATTATCTTCAACAAAAAATTCTGATCTCACCGAATTCTAACAAAATAAATATTAGTGGGTTCGTTGAAGGTTTTAGATGGAATTCCCTATGTTCTTGCCGATAGTGTAACAGAATCTTTCCATCTTTTAAATGAAGAAAATAGAAAAAAGAGCAAGTATTGATTACCATCTGTCTTTTTGTGTCTCAGATTTCCATATAAATGGTCTCCAATGAAAGCTTTCTCTGCCCAAACCAAAAATAACAAATAGAAATTTAAAGAATTATTTCCAGAGTCAATGAAACGGTAAATAAAATAGAAATGAAAAAGGGAACAAACCAATTAATATGAACCCAGAATTCACTAAATTCGAAACATTCAACTTAGATGATTAAGTTTTCACTAATTATTTAGCTAATAGCACAGCTAATTCGTTTGCTTATTAGAAAGATGTACCTGATCGAGCAGCTAAGGTGAACCATGCTTGTAACATATGGAATGCGAAGATTTATCATGTTCCACTCCATTTGCCATTTTTAGATGTTGTAACTTAAGAATAAAAGTCTTAACCTTTCAAATTAAAACCTTTAATTTTTAGTTTTAACATAAAATTAAAGCTTCATAATACATATTGTAAATGTATTTTAATGGTATGATTGCGGAGTTAAATTTATCTGTATAAAAGGGAGTGCTTCTCAATTAGAAAAACAATATGAAAACCACAATTCGAAATACAATTAGGAAACAAATACTCTCTATATTTCATACTATATTTCTATAGTTTTGGCAACTCGAAAAAAGTTCGTTCACTTATCTCCCCTATGGTCATGTCTATAGAAAGAGAATCGACTGTAAGCCATATGAATTTTATCTTGGAGTCATGTAGCATCGAAAGTATCCGCATGGAGGGGAGCAACACGACTTTAGGACAATGTCATTGATGTGACTCCCTAATGCTTGTATTCTAAACCTTTTCTTATTGTTGAGTTATAATGTTTATATTACTATAATATTGTTATGTTTATGCAATTATAAAAATATGTTATTTATATCTACTAATTGATAATTTATTTACATACAAATTACCATTTTTTTTCCAACAATCTAAAGCCGTGTTTGTGATTATGTTTAGAGAGATGTTTAATCTTTAATAGGTTTACTTGAAGTTTGTGTTAGTTTTGCCATCTTATCTCGTTATGCCTTGGACTTGATTCGTTAAATTTTTGGACTACAGCAAGTTGATTGATTACACATTATTGATGTTATCTATGTTTTCCTTATACATTTATAACTGAATGATTACATTTTTGGACTACAGCAAGTTGATTGATTACACATTATTGATGTTATCTATGTTTTCTTTGTCAGACCAGGGCATAGCAAGTGAAGCAAAGGGTACGAGATTAACCTTGTGGACCATGCTTAATAATTCTTGATTGATTTATTCGAATTGAAGCTTGTGTGTGATGTTTATATTATTGGGTTTCTAAATGTCCATCAAGATTGTGGGAATTTGATGAGGAGTCATTATTTTTAATGTTTCACCAATTTTTTTGAGATACATTCTGTAAGAAGTTGAATATTTATGCCGGGTGTACTTTAGAAATGATTATCATTTTTCTTGGGAGGTATTTATGTATCATATATTCCATGCTTCAATGCACATTTCTAAGAACGAATAGATAGCAAGGAGCGAGAAAATAAAATAAATTTTTTTCTATGTTTCCATTCAACCATTCTCGTTTATTCACATCATTCACCAAGTGAAAGGTGCATGTCAGTATCTGTTTTACATATGTATTTTCATACATGTGCTTGCATAGTCATACATATAGATATGTTTTTATATGTCTAAGTAAAGCTTTCCTTGTAAAGTATTTTTCGGGGATTAGTTGCAGTATCACTAAATTTTTTTGTAAAATATAAAAATAAGTTTTAAACTTTCTACCGTTTAATTTACAATTTTAAAAAAATTAAAACCCCTTAATGTTATAGTGTAATTTGTATATAAATTGGATTTATTTCAATGAATGTGAGGGTTGAAATTTTCCCTATAAAATGGATTGATAAATAACTTCATATGTAACTTGAATACACTTAATCCTCCATATACATTCTATTTACATATTTGGACATTTAAAAAAAAAAAACTGAAAATTAATAGATTTTAGTTTTGAAAGGTTGAAACTTATTTTATGTTACAAAATTTAAAACTCATAGTATTTTGAGTTATAGGAGAAGGATAAATTCCTTGTGATGTCATCTATGGGATTTAAAAATGTTCCTATTCACTACTAGTTTTTAATTTGAAAGAAGTAACTACCTCTTAATTTTAATGTGGAGGATAGAAAATACCTTGTCTTACTCCTCCATGAGTTGGAAATACTGTCCTTTGACTAATAAGGTTCCATTTCTTATTGAAAACAAAAACTATGCTTAAAAGAAATTGACTAACTGGGTAAAGTGGACCATGATAGTGTTGTAATCAGCTGAAACTTGTAAGTTTGATAATATTTCATGCTAGGTAGAACTTAACAAAATTTTGACAAGTGCTAGTTTTGAAAACTGAATCCTGTGGTATCTTGCGAACATTGTGGCTGTATAAGCTCCTCTTGGACGCACTTCCTATTTGGTGTCAAATCTCAATTTATGTTTCCTATAGATATTTTGCATTCGGGATGAAAGCTGTACTTTTACGGGAATTCTGTGATTTTAGTTTGAGCAAACAGTTAAAAAAAAAATAACTCTAAAAAATGTGCTAAATTGATATTTTTAAAGAGGTTCAAATGTAATTCTTATAAATAAAGTGGTTCTATTATTACTCAATTTAGATATGTAACTTATATTTTGATGTTTGAATAACATATAATAATACTATCATGTAGTATAATCAATTCGATTTAAGTTTCGAAAGTTTTAAATTTTAATAACTAAAATTAACTATTATTCAGTTTAGACATGTAACTCATATTTGATGTTTAAATAACACATAATAATACTACTATGTAATATGATTAATTTGATTTAAGCTTTAATCTTAATAATTAAAATAATTAATTTGGCATTTAATTATTTTAAATTTTATATGAGTCCTCATAATTTTAAGTTATTAAAATGAATGCGGGTGAACGATGAATTTGAGCTATATTGTATATTTTTTAGAATTTCACGTGATTGTATTTGATCGAAACAATATTTCTTTTGGGGAATATTTGATGTGCTGTATTTGAAAATTAGTTTATGGTCGAATTAAATGTTGACACGGTGTTTAGCCAATTTGGAGTACAAAATTGTAAGTATTTTGTATCCGAGGTTTATTTTATTACTATGAAGAAATGCTTACTTAGATTAATATTGTTAAACCATATTTGATGCTTCATGATTATGTTAATTCTTATTGTCTAATGTTTTACGATACATGAGTATCATTGTGTTCAATTATGTTGTCCAAGTGGGAGTGTTTAAAATCCTTGAAATGTAGGGGTATTAAAAATTTCGAATTTATGTACTTTATCAATGATTATTCATAATTATCAAGAAATTAACATTTTGAGAAAAATATTCAACTTGAATCTAAAGATTGTAGGTGAATTACACGAGTTCAATGGAGGCATATGCTCAAACGTATTACTAAAATCAATATGAAAATTTCGTGTATTTATCTTATTAAACTTAGATATTTAATATCGATATTTTTGAAATTTTAGAAAATTTTGTAGATATGCAGATGAAGAATAAATTTTTTTTTAAATTGATAATATCAAATTATTGTCTAAGTGGGACATGAAATAAATTATAGTTCGTAATGGACATAATAATCATCGAGGAGATGAGCTTAAGCCCATAAAGGAGTCACCTCAAAGAGTAACCTAACCTTTGTGATTCGAAATCCTATGTAGAAAGTTCAATGTGGTAGAAACAACTCATACTGCTTGACTCGTAATAGCACTATATTATTTATGCTCATCCATATGATGATAGTGCTAATAATAATGTGATGTTAGGAAATGTTCAACCCTGAATAAGTACCGAGGTGAGACTCCCGCGAAGTGTGGGGCACGCACCCGTGGAGGACTCACCTATGCAAGAGTTGACATGACGTAGTGGCTATGAAATTTGGCTATTCCCTAAAGACTTTTACTACAATCAAAATTAGAGTGCACAGCCATTAAGAGCGCTACCCGCCATGAACTAGAGCCTAAATTGATACCGTGTGTGTAACAAATGAAGTTTGACCAAAGGAATCTAATTCAAAGCTTAGTCCATTATGGCTCCCTCAAATGTAAATTGTTATCATTAAGTGAGTTCACGTCTAAAAGATACATATACCTATCATACAGTATAACGTTGCCACTGTATATATTGTATATATTTATTTTGAAAGTTTAAATATTGTAGGAAAATTGTTGTAACTTAAGAATAGAAATTTTAACCTTTCAAATTAAAAATCCTTTAATTTTTAATTTAACAAAAAATTAAAGCATCATAATACATATTATAACTTGTGTTTTAATGGTACAATTAAAAAAATTAAAGCATCATAATACATATTATAACTTTTGTTTTAATGGTACAATTGTGGAGGGTTAAATTTATCCTTATAAAGGGAGTACTTTTTATTGAGAAAAACAACATGAAAACCACAATTTGAGATAAAATTAGAAAACAAAATACTCTCTATATTTCACTATATATCTATAGTTTTGAGAACTCGAAAAAGGTTCGTTCACTTATTTTTCAATGGTCGTGCCCATGAAAGGAGAACCAGCTGTAGGTCACATGAGTTTTATCTTAGAGTCGTGTAATGTCGAAAGTACCTGCACGAATAGGATGTAACACGATTTTAGGACAGTATCATTGACGTGACTATCTAAGACTTGCATTTTAAACCTCTCTTATTGTTGAATTATAATATTTATATTGCTATAATATTGTTATGTTTATACAATTATAAAATTATGTTATTTATATTTATTAATTGATAATTTATCTATACACAAATCACCTATTTTTTTCATCAGATTCCCTTTTTCAAAATTCCTGAAACATAAAATTAACTCAAAAAATTTAGCAGATTGATAGCGAAAGAATTTGATCAAATAACGTAATTATTTACAACACAGCAAATTAAGTTTGAAAAAATGTCTAACCTTCGACGAGATTAAGGACTACAGATTTTGTAGAACAAAAAGATAGTGTAATTATCTTGATTCATGAGAACTTTTGTATTAAAATATCGTCTCGAGATATTACGAGAAAGACAAAGCTAATAAGCACAATTTGCAATCATTAAAGGGGCATAAGCGTCAATACGTAGAGGGTGGTCGAATTCTTTATTTTGGTGTCGGTACGAAAAGAATTAATTCATTATTTTCGCTTTTCTGCTTTTCTTTTTCTTTTCTATTTCTCCATTTGTTATCATATTTGAAAAGTGTTTATAAATTATTTAATTTATTAATAAATAAAAATAAATGTTGAATTAGTATGTAGTATTTGTGAATTTTACAACATATTGATAAAATTTATACGCACTAGTAAAACATAGGTTATTTTAAAGGGGAAAAAAGGTATTTTTCGCTCCCAACATTTGATAAATGTAACAAATTTACCATCAATCTTTTTTTACGTATAATTGTTCCTCAACCTTTCAATTATATTGCAAAATTCGTCAATTCTAATATTTTGATCATTAAAATGACAACTTTGTCCTCATCTTTAAAAAAATAAAAAATGAAAGAAATCAATAAAACAAAAAATAAGAAAAAAAAAATACGAAGGAAGTTCCATAACTATTCAGAAAGTATAAATAAATCCCACATAATATGACTGAATACTTATTAGCGCACCAATTTTTTTGTTTTCGAAAAAAGTAAACATTTCATATTCCCCCAATCAAGCTCACCCACTTCAAATTCACCTCTGATCAAACACTACTTTCACAAATGTAATCATGCAAGCAATGGCATCACTACCACCACAATGTTACAAAATTTAATTCAAAAAAAAATTAAGGTCTCATTTGGGAGCGATTTGAAAATTGATTTTTTGACCATTAGGAGAAAAATTAGGGTCACTTGTGAGAGAAGAAGTCAAACTTTACGGCTGAAATAATAAAATAACGATTAAAAACTCAATTTTTTGGGATGAAAAATCACTCCTAAACACCCTCTAAAATAAAATGTTTTTTTTTTCTCAAATCCACCATTACTGCCCATTGTAGCAAAACCTCCATCGACAATGGGCACCACACCAGCCCTCATCCTTTGCAAGAACCAAATCACAACCTAGACATAGAGATAAGGATTTGATAATCCTAAACCTTTTTTCTATAATTTCATTCTTGCAAACAGATGGTGGAAGATTGATGACGTGCCCACAATCCGTGGTGGTTCTGCTATGATGCGATGGTGACGTGAATTCGGGGAAAATATATTTTTTGATTTTTTTGAATTAATTTTCCTAACTTAATGATGGTGCTATTGCTACCATCAACATTATGGTATTTGTAGAGGTTTGGTAATGAGTGGGTTGGGGTTGGGTTGAAATGGGTGGATTAGTGGGCTTGATCAATGAAGATAAAATGTTTACTTTAAAATTATTTTTTGTGTTAATATTTGATTATTGTGGAAATTACACTTAGACTTGCTTTTAGAATTTACTTTTCATAAGTCATATTTTAAGTTTCATATTTCAAAATTCAAATTATAATTAGTTATTTTAATAATTGTATTCTTTTATATTAACAATATTATAAAAACAATATATCGACAAAACATCACTTCGTCTTACCCAATTCTAAACCATAATTTTTCATCATCTCCTCTCTCTTCCCTATCTCTTCTTCCTCCTTTCTTTCGTCGTCAGTCTGACGATGTACTGTCACCATCACAAGTGATGAAGTACCTTTTCGCTGGTCGCTTCATGAAGCGAAATTGTGATCAATGTGGAGAGACTCAGTTGGTTGTTGGAGCGACACCACAATCGATGTGGAGAGATTGAAGAGGTGTTGTATCACGAAGCAGCCATCATCCATAGCGATGTCGCTCGACCTAACTTTTTGAAGATCGATGTGATGATGGTGGTTGTGGTTGAGGAGGTGGCGATGACAATTGATGGTTTCTATTGGTTGATTTGGATGGAGGTGGCTGAGATGTGGCAAATGACAATGAGAGGTGAGAGATTGAAAAAGATGGCAGTTGTGTGAAGGAGATAGTAGGTTATGGCCTGATTTGATTTTAGTGGAGGCTCTTAGGTCATCTCCAGCGCTGCACCAAAATTTGCACCATTTTACACCAAATTTTGTACCAAACCAAAATTCTTCTCCAACAATTACACCAAAACTTACACCAAATGAGTAGTGCTTTATTATTTTATTCATTCTTTTGATTTTTGTCAATGTATTTATTTTAAAAAATTATTTATTTATTTTATAACTATATAAATTATTAAATCATAACTTCGTTCAATTAACAAATATATTGATTACTAAATTATAGACGTGTTTTATATATTATGTTAAATTGACAAAAATAATTGATTATATTATTAATTTATGATAAACAATTACGTTAAATTTACAAAAATAATAAACTTTAATAATATAAACTTTACGTTAAATTAACAATTACATTAATTATTATTGATTATATTATTAATTTATGATAAACAATTACGTTAAATTTACAAAAATAATAAACTTTAATAATATAAACTTTACGTTAAATTAACAATTACATTAATTATTATTGATTATATTATTAATTTATGATAAACAATTACGTTAAATTTACAAAAATAATAAACTTTAATAATATAAACTTTACGTTAAATTAAACTTTAAACGTAAACTTTACCAATTAAACTTCACGTTAAATTAACGATTACATTAATTATTATTTATTATATTATTAAAAATAATAAACTTTAATAATATAATTAATAGTGTAATTAATTATTATTATTATCATCATCATCATCATTATCATTACCATTATTATTATCGTTATAGAACAAAAATGACACAAATATTCTTAACCATTATCTTTGAAAATGAAAAATAAGGGCAAAATGGACACTGCACCATTTGGTGCAAAAAATGGTGTAATGAATAGTGTTGCACCAAATATGGTGTTGCATTGGAGCAACTTTGCACCAAAAAATGGTGCAATGGTATTAGCATTGGAGATGCCTTTAGTGGTTTGTTGGTTGATTTGGGGTGGTGATGGTGAAAATATGATGGTCGACAATATTGTAGTGAGTCGATCTGGTCGGCAGAAGATAGGACACATGGTTTGTGGTTTTGGGATTTTTTTGTTGGTTTGGAAATGACAGTGGTAGTGGTGCAACGGTTGCAGTGGTGATGGTGATGGTAGTGTTAGCAGTGGCAACGATGGTGGTGTGGTGGTGGTTGCGGTGTGGTATGAAAGTGTTTGTGACCAACGACGGTGGTGGTATTGATGGTGGTTTTTGGCGACAATAGTGGTGGTGGTGCTAAAGGCAATAGTGAGATTGTGATGGTTACAAATAATTTGGTTGACTGCGACCAATAAAAAAGATAAATTGTAACTAAGAAATAATGCGTGATCTAAAAAACTATTAATTTGTAATCAATAATTTGATAATTTATGACTATATAATAAGTTGCAACTTATAATATTTGTGATTTGTGACAAATAAATAAATTATGATTTATAAATTTTTGATTTGTGATCGATGAACAAATTGTAACATATAAAATTTTTGAATTGTGATCGTAAAATAATTTATGACATATAAAATTTCTGATTTGTGACCGAAAAATAATATTTGACTAACTAAATCATTAATTTGTGACCAAATTGTATGCATATGTGATTTTAATATATTTAATTATATATATATATAGTTAATTAATTAAATCATAAATAAATTTTAACAAATATCTGATTTTGAAATTTAAAACTTTTATTCTTAGTTTTGAAATGAGTGATATTTAATCTCTTAATTATGAACTTTTCACTTGATTATTTTAAGTGTGGTCTAGGGTTTGTTTGAGCACCAATTTTTTGAAGAATAAATTTTGCAATAGTGTTTTTTTTAAATGATGTATGGTTGAAAATGAATTTGAGAAAAAAATAAATTTTTAAATCATGAGGCTCAAGTTCAAATAGGGCTTAATTGTGCTTTTGAAAAGTTATTGGAATGTTTTCAATTTTTCTTTATTACTTTTTACATTTTCATTTATTTGAAAGAGTGCAAATTCATCATTTAACAGTCAAAATGGATAGACTGATAAGTTTTGTTACATAGTTAAAAGGTTTATGATGAATTTTGCTAAAAAAAAAATTGTGAGTAAATTTGTCACATTTTCAAAAATTTTGGGATGAAAAGTGCAAATTTCCTTATTTAAACCCACTCCTAACCTTGTGGTTCATGCTTAATCCTTTTAATATATTTATTAATTAACATACTTTGCAGTTAGGGTAAAATCATTTGTACACCATGGTATACAATCCTTTCACATGTTGAAGGAGCTCACATGAATAAAAAATTTGTGATCTTGAAGGAGATGTAAAAGAGTATGGCACGAAGCAAAATTCTTGCAGTTATGTTTTGAGCGTTTATAATTTATATCCACTATTGTCTAGTTTAGGTTTGAATTTGCCAAAAATGATATTTGTAGGAAATTTTTTATTCCGTTTAAATTAATTTATAAATCATAAAATTTTATTTTCAATTGTACGTTTTAATAAATTTATAATTTGTATTCACTTATTTACCCTTTGTCTTTGCTTGTCTAGAAATTCTTGAGAACTAAAGCTTTATTTTCAATTTTTGGTTGAGGTAGATTTGTATGCTGGTAGTCAACCCAAGTAAATAAGCATCAGACTGGCACTGGCTTCAATATTCATTTTGGTGGTATCATGAGCATATTTCAGGCATGAGAAGCTGATGCAATCAACGATGTCACGGTGAATACGTATTTCTTTTCTTTATTCGTTTTTATTTTTTTCAGAATAGAAGTAATTTTGTTTTTTCCACAATTTTCTTCTGCTTCTGAAATTAGATTTCCTTCATATATGGTCAAGAATCTCTTTATGTTCTATAGTTCTGTATTTTTTGAAAAGGCCCAATTATTCTGCTGTCATTTTTCTTGAATGCTTGCTACCGTCTGAATGACACCAGTAGTTATCTTAGTTTTTAAGTTTTAAAAACAGAAGGGCCTTGCTATGATGCTGATCTCTACACGCAAATCTTGGTTAATTCTTTCTTGTTAAAGTACAATTTACTGGTAAGAAAATATCAGATCTCTACGACCATCAATCACAATTCCATAAATTGTGATGGACAAGTATACTATACACTATATATAGTTATATGGATCATTAATCTAGTTATTCAACTATGCAATACTGTGATTATTTGCAGCTGTAACTGTTCTCCCAAAGGTTGCAGTTTGTTGTGATTCAAATTAATTCATTGGCCCATCCATAAAAGTTTGAACTTTTTGATGAAATTGTTTACACATTTCACAGATGCTTTATCCCAGATGTGGTTATGGTAATTTTTGAGATACCAAAAGAATTTTGTAATTTTTCATATTTGCAGAACAGGGAGTTTGTTTGGTGGCAGGTCAATAAAAATCAAATTTGTTTTATGATTGTCAAATCTTCAGAGCAAGCATGGAAAGTTAGCTGAATTTTTCCATATTGAAATTCTGAACCAACTAATAGTAAATGCAACCGTAGGATATTGAATTTCAGCTTTTGAAGGATGGCTAGCTTGTTTTCACAGCCTGTGGACACTAACAACGACAAACAGGATCCTGGACCGTTAATGCGACTCATCCTTCAGGCAGCAAAGGACAAAAGTGCTCAGAGTTCCGCGTCAGTGGAAAGTAAACAACCAGAGAGTTCCCAGAGTTCAAAGGTAGTGGAAACAAAAGAACTGGCGAAGGATCTGAACTGGTACTTGCCACTATACAAAGCTGCTTTACAAGGTGATTGGGAGAGTGCCAGAAAATTCTTCGACCAGGACCCTGATGCAGTCACTGCTAAAATTACTAAAGTTTCAGAGACAGCACTACACGTTGCAGTTGGGACGGGAAGGGCCATTCATTTTGTCAAGGAATTGTTAGAGTTGATCCCAACTGACGCCTTGGCAACTCTGCGGGATCAAGTTGGTCAGACAGCCCTCCACTATGCTGCCATATTTGGCAATGTTAAGGCAGCACAGATATTAGTGTCCAAGAACCAAGACTTGCCAAATATACATAGTGACACATTATTTCTCCCCATCCATTCGGCCGCTCTTTATGCCAACAAAGATATGATTTCATATTTATTAACTGTCACAAAAGATGACAAGGATCCCAGTCCCTTCGCAGATAAATCTGGTGTAGATCTTCTGAATCTTGTTACTCTTGCCGAATTCTATGGTAATGGTCCTGATATGTTGAGTTTTAAAAGATTTTGAAGAATAATAAAAAATGTAGTCATCTGCTAACACATCAACATTTTCCATGTTGCAGACTTGGCTTTGTATCTGGTGCAGCTGTATCCTAGTTTGGCTACACTAAAATCAGCTGCTGGCAACAATGCATTGAACTTGATTGCTGGAAAGCCTTCACCTTTCCTAAGGAGAAGTTCCCTTAATGTTTGGCAGCGATTTCTCTATTCATGTAGTTTCTTGTTTCTTTCCTTAATGACTACAATTTGCTGCTGCTCATTATGTGCTACCTTCTTATTTGGTTTATGCTTAGCACTTGTTTATCCCCATCCCTTTGTTTGAAGGTGCTGCAGAGATTTTATTCAATTATGTTTTTTGGTTCCTTATCCCCTCTGCCCACCAACAAGAATCTGACCAAAAAACAAAGTCTTATCCCACTAATTTGGCAATTGACTGCTATCCATTATATAGGTACTTGTGATAGTAGAAAGATTCAATATGCTGGATTTAGAATTTTACAGAATTTTTAATATATGAATGCAAAGTTAAGAACTGATTAAAAGTTTGCAATCTTAAAGGTCTGCCTTCGATGTTTGGGAATATATATAGCCAAGAAAATGGAAGAGTCACAAAGAATCCAGCTGGTGGCCCTCAAATATCTTCAAAACTTTGCTGCCAGATCCCATTTTCCAGCAAGTTCAAATTTTCTGGTTTGTCAAATTTGCTTCTCATTGTTGAGGTCTAAACATATTTAATGATTTCTGAATAACTTGCTTTACCATGAAGAAAAAGTGCCTTGTCATACTCATCCAGTTTTCTTCTTATAAGTCAAGACCCCCACCCCCAGGGGCAAGCAAAAGAGAAAGGGGGAAAAAAAAATACTTTACATGGTTTTGGTTTGTGTATCAGGGTGCCAGAAGTTTAATTTAGTACTTTGGAAGGCTATCGAATGCTTAGGTATGAAATTCCGATTTCTTTCTTAAGGACGAAGAAGTTTTCATTTAGATTAATCTTGCTTCAGGGTGAAAATTGAATTGCAGT